>NC_090648.1:4699813-4717313 GCF_040937935.1 Hyperolius riggenbachi
GTGAGTTTCGGGCCCCTAGGCCGAAGAGGTCATAGCCTAGGGTCACAAAAACCTGTTTATTTGAGCTATTTCAATGGTAGTGATGGTGACGTACATAAATCTCAGCCATGGCCGTTAGCAACGTCTGAATTTCACGAAATGTCTCATGCAGGTAGAAGACATATTGTTAGACTTGGATTCCAAAGATGGGGTCCCTACATCTCTGCAAACCAGAGTTACAGGGGTGCAAAATTGGTAAAATCCCCCATAGGCTTTCATTGCCTCCCTATTTCACCTTCCAAAATCTCACATCTTTTCAAAGGGCAATTGCTCAGCAGTGGCAAATTTTCTAGCATTGTAGGGACCCTTAGGGGGAACATGACTGGTGAGTTTCGGGCCCCTAGGCCGAAGAGGTCATAGCCTAGGGTCACAAAAACCTGTTTATTTGAGCTATTTCAATGGTAGTGATGGTGACGTACATAAATCTCAGCCATGGCCGTTAGCAACGTCTGAATTTCACGAAATGTCTCATGCAGGTAGAAGACATATTGTTAGACTTGGATTCCAAAGATGGGGTCCCTACATCTCTGCAAACCAGAGTTACAGGGGTGCAAAATCGGTAAAATCCCCCATAGGCTTTCATTGCCTCCCTATTTCACTTTCCAAAATCTCACATCTTTTCAAAGGGCAATTGCTCAGCAGTGGCAAATTTTCTAGCATTGTAGGGACCCTTAGGGGGAACATGACTGGTGAGTTTCGGGCCCCTAGGCCGAAGAGGTCATAGCCTAGGGTCACAAAAACCTGTTTATTTGAGCTATTTCAATGGTAGTGATGGTGACGTACATAAATCTCAGCCATGGCCGTTAGCAACGTCTGAATTTCACGAAATGTCTCATGCAGGTAGAAGACATATTGTTAGACTTGGATTCCAAAGATGGGGTCCCTACATCTCTGCAAACCAGAGTTTCAGGGGTGCAAAATTGGTAAAATCCCCCATAGGCTTTCATTGCCTCCCTATTTCACTTTCCAAAATCTCACATCTTTTCAAAGGGCAATGGCTCAGCAGTACCAAATTTTCTAGCATTGTAGGGACCCTTAGGGGGATCATGACTGGTGAGTTTTGCCACTGCTGAGCCATTGCCCTTTGAAATGGTGTGAGATTTTGGAACGGTAAATAGAAGGCCCAATGAAAGCCTATGGGGGATTTTACCAATTTTGGAGCCCTGTAACTCTGGTTTGCAGAGATGTAGAGACCCCATCTTTGGAATCCAAGTCTAACAATATGTCTTCTACCTGCATGAGACATTTTGTGAGATTCAGACGTTGCTAACGGCCATGGCTGAGATTTATGTACGTCAGCATCACTACCATTGAAATAGCCCAAATAAACAGGTTTTTGTGACCCTAGGCTATGACCTCTTCGGCCTAGGGGCCCGAAACTCACCAGTCATGTTCCCCCTAAGGGTCCCTACAATGCTAGGAAATTTGCCACTGCTGAGCAATTGCCCTTTGAAAAGATGTGAGATTTTGGAAAGTGAAATAGGGAGGCAATGAAAGCCTATGGGGGATTTTACCAATTTTGGACCCCTGTAACTCTGGTTTGCAGAGATGTAGGGACCCCATCTTTGGAATCCAAGTCTAACAATATGTCTTCTACCTGCATGAGACATTTCGTGAAATTCAGACGTTGCTAACGGCCATGGCTGAGATTTATGTACGTCAGCATCACTACCATTGAAATAGCCCAAATAAACAGGTTTTTGTGACCCTAGGCTATGACCTCTTCGGCCTAGGGGCCCGAAACTCACCAGTCATGTTCCCCCTAAGGGTCCCTACAATGCTAGAAAATTTGCCACTGCTGACCAATTGCCCTTTGAAAAGAAGTGAGATTTTGGAAAGTGAAATAGGGAGGCAATGAAAGCCTATGGGGGATTTTACCAATTTTGGACCCCTGTAACTCTGGTTTGCAGAGATGTAGGGACCCCATCTTTGGAATCCAAGTCTAACAATATGTCTTCTACCTGCATGAGACATTTCGTTAAATTCAGACGTTGCTAACGGCCATGGCTGAGATTTATGTACGTCAGCATCACTACCATTGAAATTGCCCAAATAAACAGGTTTTTGTGACCCTAGGCTATGACCTCTTCGGCCTAGGACTGCATTGAACGCGACCCACGCATTGTGCGCATTCTGGACAACACCAATTACTGGGTTTATACCCTTCTGGATCCACGGTACAAACACAATGTTCCAAAACTGCTTGAAGAAAGAGTCAGACAGGTCAAAATGGAAGAATACCAGCAGGCCCTTGTGGAGACTTTAGAGAGGAGATTGACATCCTCCCCCTCCTCTAGCCAGTTGTACGCCGACAGACTGACTTCCGCAAACCCAGGACGACCAGGAGGGCAGCAAACAACACAAGCCGCAGCTAGTGCCCAAAAGGGAATGGTATCGGCAGTGTCCT
Source organism: Hyperolius riggenbachi (assembly GCF_040937935.1). Classification (NCBI taxonomy): domain Eukaryota; kingdom Metazoa; phylum Chordata; class Amphibia; order Anura; family Hyperoliidae; genus Hyperolius; species Hyperolius riggenbachi. The sequence goes on from NC_090648.1 coordinate 4,702,260, forward strand.
TGGAGTGGGAAAATTTTCTGACACCCATGCAGCAGCACACAGAACAGCAAGCGTGCAGATCCACCTCCAACACCGATCGCCTGGAGAAGATGGTCAAGGACTACATGTCAGATGGCATAGCTGTGTTGAACAATCCATCTGCACCCTTCAACTATTGGGTATTGAAGCTAGACACCTGGCACAAACTGGCAATGTACGCAATAGAGGTGCTGGCTTGCCCGGCAGCCAGCGTTATGTCGGAACGCTGTTTCAGTGCTGCCGGAGGCATCGTCACAGATCGGCGTATCCGCCTCTCCACAGAAAATGCAGACCGTCTGACTCAAATTAAAATGAATCAATCCTGGATTGGAAACGACTACGCAACACTCCCGGACCCCAACCAAGTAACATGAACAATGAACATGTGTGATGGGTTAGCGTTTCCGGTCCCTGTTTATTGAACCTCTCATCTGTATTACATTTATGACTGCATGGCGACAAAATGCAAATTGCTATCCGCACGCTTCTTGTCCTCATGCAAGGCCTGGGTTGTTGTGTCTCAAAGCGTGGCCTTCTCCTCCTGCGCCACCCTCCTCCTGTTCCATCACGTGTGCTGCTGCTGGGTTAGCGTTACCGGTCCCTTTTCCTGGAACCTCTTATATGTATTACATTTATGACTGCATGCCGACAAAAAGCATGTTACCCGTGCAGAGGCGTAGCTAGGGTTTTCAGCGCCCGGGGACAAAGACTATTAATGCGCCCCCTAAGGTGAAGGGTCGTGACCAAATGTGGGCGTGGTTATGGGTGCTCCACATTTGGTCACGCCCCTTCAAATGTACATGGAGGTTAGCAGGCTCACGCTCACCCACCCTCCCTCAGTATGTACCTTCCAGCATGTTCCAAGACAAATTCAGCAATCATGAGCCCCCCCCCCATCAAGACAAATTCCGCAATCATGAGTAAACATGAGGCCCCCAACATGACCAACTCAGCAATCATGAGGCCCCCAACAAGACAAATTTAGCAATCCTGAGGCCCCCAACAAGACAAATTCAGCAATCATGAGGCCCCTAACAAGACAAATTCAGCGATCTTGAGGCCCCCAACAAGACAAATTCAGTAACCATGAGGCCCCCAACAAGACAAATTCAGCAGTCATGAGGCACATAAATAGACAGCATTTCACATAAATAGGCAGAATGCCCCCTTAATATGGTAGACACCTCTCACCTGGCAGCAGTTCCCCAAAATACACTCAATCTGACAGCAGTGGTTCCCCAAAAATAGATAGCCCCAGGTCTATAGGTGTCCCCAGAATAGGTGGCCAGCAGTATAGATGTCCCCAGAATAGGTGGCCAGCAGTATAGATGTCCCTAGAACAGGTAGCCAGGGGTAGAGATGTCCACAGAACAGGTAGCCAGGGGTATATGTGCCCAGTATATGTAGGCAGGGGTATGTGTCCCCAGTATATGTAGCCAGAGGTATATGTGCCCAGTATATGTAGCCAGGGGTATATATGCCCAGTATATGTAGCCAGGGGTATATATGCCCAGTATATGTAGCCAGGGGTATATGTACCCAGTATATGTAGTTAGGGGTATATGTGCCCAGTATATGTAGGCAGGGGTATAAGTGCCCAGAGTAGGTAGCCAGGGGTATATGCCCAGTATATGTAGGCAGGGGTATATGTGCCCAGAGTAGGTAGCCAGGGGTATGTGCCCAGAGTAGGTAGCCAGGGGAATATGTGCCCAGAGTAGGTAGCCAGGGGTATATGTGCCCAGAGTAGGTAGCCAGGGGTATATGCCCAGTATATGTAGGCAGGGGTATATGTGCCCTGAGTAGGTAGCCAGGGGTATATGTGCCCAGAGTAGGTAGCCAGGGGTATATGCCCAGTATATGTAGGCAGGGGTATATGTGCCAAGAGTAGGTAGCCAGGGGTATATGTGCCCAGAGTAGGTAGCCAGAGGTATATGTGCCCAGAGTGGGTAGCCAGGGGTATATGTGCCCAGAGTAGGTAGCCAGGGGTATATGCCCAGTATATGTAGGCAGGGGTTTATGTGCCCTGAGTAGGTAGCCAGGGGTATATGCCCAGTATATGTAGGCAGGGGTTTATGTGCCCAGAGTAGGTAGCCAGGGGTATATGCCCAGTATATGTAGGCAGGGGTATATGTGCTAAGAGTAGGTAGCCAGGGGTATATGTGCCCAGAGTAGGTAGCCAGGGGTATATGCCCAGTATATGTAGGCAGGGGTTTATGTGCCCAGAGTAGGTAGCCAGGGGTATATGTGCCCAGAGTAGATAGCCAAGGGTATATGCCCAGTATATGTAGGCAGGGGTTTATGTGCCCAGAGTAGGTAGCCAGGGGTATATGTGCCCAGAGTAGATAGCCAGGGGTATATGCCCAGTATATGTAGGCAGGGGTATATGTGCCCTGAGTAGGTAGCCAGGGGTATATGTGCCCAGAGTAGGTAGCCAGGGGTATATGCCCAGTATATGTAGGCAGGGGTATATGTGCCCAGTATATGTAGGCAGGGGTATATGTGCCCAGAGTAGGTAGCCAGGGGTATATGTGCCCAGAGTAGGTAGCCAGGGGTATATGCCCAGTATATGTAGGCAGGGGTTTATGTGCCCAGAGTAGGTAGCCAGGGGTATATGTGCCCAGAGTAGATAGCCAGGGGTATATGCCCAGTATATGTAGGCAGGGGTATATGTGCCCTGAGTAGGTAGCCAGGGGTATATGTGCCCAGAGTAGGTAGCCAGGGGTATATGCCCAGTATATGTAGGCAGGGGTATATGTGCTAAGAGTAGGTAGCCAGGGGTATATGTGCCCAGAGTAGGTAGCCAGGGGTATATGTGCCCAGAGTAGGTAGCCAGGGGTATATGCCCAGTATATGTAGGCAGGGGTGTATGTGCCCAGAGTAGGTAGCCAGGGGTATATGTGCCCAGAGTAGGTAGCCAGGGGTATATGTGCCCAGAGTAGGTAGCCAGGGGTATATATGCCCAGAGTAGGTAGCCAGGGGTATATGTGCCCAGAGTAGGTAGCCAGGGGTATATGTGCCCAGAGTAGGTAGCCAGGGGTATATATGCCCAGAGTAGGTAGCCAGGGGTATATGTGCCCAGAGTAGGTAGCCAGGGGTATATGTGCCCAGAGTAGGTAGCCAGGGGTATATGTGCCCAGAGTAGGTAGCCAGGGGTATATATGCCCAGAGTAGGTAGCCAGGGGTATATGTGCCCAGAGTAGGTAGCCAGGGGTATATGTGCCCAGAGTAGGTAGCCAGGGGTATATGCCCAGTATATGTAGGCAGGGGTATATGTGCCCAGAGTAGGTAGCCAGGGGTATATGTGCCCAGAGTAGGTAGCCAGGGGTATATATGCCCAGAGTAGGTAGCCAGGGGTATATGTGCCCAGAGTAGGTAGCCAGGGGTATATGTGCCCAGAGTAGGTAGCCAGGGGTATATGCCCAGTATATGTAGGCAGGGGTATATGTGCCCAGAGTAGGTAGCCAGGGGTATATATGCCCAGAGTAGGTAGCCAGGGGTATATGTGCCCAGAGTAGGTAGCCAGGGGTATATGTGCCCAGAGTAGGTAGCCAGGGGTATATGTGCCCAGAGTAGGTAGTCAGGGGTATATGTGCCCAGAGTAGGTAGCCAGGGGTATATGTGCCCAGAGTAGGTAGCCAGGGGTATATGTGCCCAGAGTAGGTAGCCAGGGGTATATGTGCCCAGAGTAGGTAGCCAGGGTTATATGTGCCCAGAGTAGGTAGCCAGGGATATAAGTCCAGTATATGTAGGCAGGGGTATATATACCCAGAGTAGGTAGCCAGGTCAGGTGTCCCCCTCCCCAGCAGGAGGGGAGCAGCGCAGAGAAGAGCTGCTCTCCCTTCCTCGCTGTCCCCTCCAATGTCCGGGTGGCTGGCAGCGGCGGGCGGAACTTACCTCCGTCTCGTCGCAGCGCCGGATGGATCTGCCACTACTCTGGTCTGGTCCAGACCAGAGCAGCGGCTGCGCACCCGAACTTCCGCCCGGCGCTGGAGCGAGACGGAGGTGAGTTCCGCCCGCCGCTGCCAGCCAAGAGCCACCCGGACATTGGAGGGGACAGCGAGGGAGGGAGAGAGCACCTAAGGTGAGGGAAGGAGGGGGGATATGGCCCCCCTTCCCCACCGTCCGCACAGCTCTCCCTCTTCTCTGCGCTGCTCCCCTCACCCGCCCAAAAAAAAAAAAAAAAAAATAGAAAAAAAAACCCGCAGCTCAGCCAGGCGGAGGGCGCCCTTGGGGACCAGGCGCCCCGGGGCACTTGTCCTACCCCGACCCCCCCTAGCTCCGCGCCTGTACCCGTGCAAAGAAAACAGACATTTCCCGCATTTAAAAGACAGTTTTCTCTTTGAAACTTTAAAATCGATTTTTTTCAAAAACTATAAGCTCTTTTTGCTAAATTTTTTTTCCTCTTGTACCCACTCCCAAGGTGCACATACCCTGCAAATTTGGGGTATGTAGCATGTAAGGAAGCTTTACAAAGCACGAAAGTTCGGGTCCCCATTGACTTCCATTACGTTCGGAGTTCGGGTCGAACACCCGAACATCGCGGCGATGTTCGGCGAACGTTCGCGAACCCGAACATCTAGGTGTTCGCCCAACACTAGTCAGACGGTCTGCATTTTCTGTGGAGAGGCGGATACGCCGATCTGTGACGATGCCTCCGGCAGCACTGAAACAGCGTTCCGACATAACGCTGGCTGCCGGGCAAGCCAGCACCTCTATTGCGTACATTGCCAGTTCGTGTCAGGTGTCTAGCTTCGATACCCAATAGTTGAAGGGTGCAGATGGATTGTTCAACACAGCTACGCCATCTGACATGTAGTCCTTGACCATCTTCTCCAGGCGATCGGTGTTGGAGGTGGATCTGCACGCTTGCTGTTCTGTGGGCTGCTGCATGGGTGTCAGAAAATTTTCCCACTCCAAGGACACTGCCGATACTATTCCCTTTTGGGCACTAGCTGCGGCTTGTGTTGTTTGTTGCCCCTCTGGTCGTCCTGGGTTTGCGGAAGTCAGTCTGTCGGCGTACAACTGGCTAGAGGAGGGGGAGGATGTCAATCTCCTCTCTAAAGTCTCCACAAGGGCCTGCTGGTATTCTTCCATTTTGACCTGTCTGACTCTTTCTTCAAGCAGTTTTGGAACATTGTGTTTGTACCGTGGATCCAGAAGGGTATAAACCCAGTAATTGGTGTTGTCCAGAATGCGCACAATGCGTGGGTCGCGTTCAATGCAGTCTAGCATGAATTGAGCCATGTGTGCCAGAGTCCTGCCAGAATCCTCATCATCCTCTTGTGAGCGTTGTGATAGTTGTGATGCATCATAGTCGTCACCTTCTTCCTGGTCTGCTTCTGCTGACCATTCGCGCTGAATTGTGGAAGTCCAACGTGCACCGCTCTGGCCCTCGTCAGTGGTGGCATGAAATTCCTGCTCCAACTCCAGCTGTTCCTCCTCCTCTTCTTCATCATAGCTGCTGGGGCCAGCGTTTCCTGAGGCAGATGGCCTGATGTTGGTATCATCACGCTGATCGTTTTCTCCTTCAGATTCCCCCAGTTGCATCATGACAGCTGTTTCCTTGATTTTCAACATTGACTTCTTCAGTAAACACAGCAGTGGTATGGTAATGCTGACTGAAGAGTTGTCACTGCTCACAAGCAACGTGGATTGCTCAAAATTTTGGAGGACTTGGCAGAGGTCCAACATGTTGGCCCAATCGGATCCACAGAAGCTTGGCAGCTGTCCGGATGTGCCTCGGTACTGCGCCGTCATGTACTGGACCACTGCACTCTTCTGCTCGCAAAAGCGGGCTAGCATGTGCAGCGTAGAATTCCAGCGCGTAGGGACATCACACAGCAAGCGATGGTGGGGGAGATTGAAGCGCTCCTGCATCTTGGCGAGTGCCCCCGAAGCAGTACTGGAATTTCTACAATGTTTGGCCACTCGTCGCACCTTCAACAGAAGATCGGCCACGCCTGGGTATGTCCTCAGGAACCGCTGAACTACTAGGTTCATCACGTGCGCCAGGCAAGGGATGTGTGTCAGCTTAGCCAACCTTAAAGCGTGAATGAGATTACTCCCATTATCACACACAACCATGCCCGGTTTCAGGTCCAGCGGTGCCAGCCACAAATCCGTCTGTTCCTTTATTCCCCTCCAAATTTCCTCCCCTGTGTGCTGCTTATCCCCAAGGCAGATCAGCTTCAGCAACGCTTGCTGACGCGTGCCAACAGCTGTGCTGCACTGCTTCCACGATCCTACTGCTGCTGGTGCTGGGTTAGCGTTTCCGGATGAGGTACAGCTTTGAGATGCGTTGGAGGTGAAGGAGTCAGAGAGGTAGGTGCTGCTGTTGTTATCCAGTGGGAGGGACGGCGGTGCAGCTGTTTGCGGCGTGGGCAACACCCGCGCCATAGCAGGTGAGGAATCGCTGCCAGGCTCCACAAGGTTCACCCAGTGCGCGGTAAGGGAGATGTATCGACCCTGTCCGAACGCACTCGTCCAGGTGTCAGTGGTGAGGTGAACCTTGCAGGCAACGTCATTCTTCAAGCTTCGGGTTATTTTGCTGACCACGTGCTCATGCAACTCAGGCACTGCAGAGCGTGCAAAGTGGTAGCGGCTGGGAACCACGTAACGTGGGATGGCCACTGACATCATGCCCTCAAGCTGTTTGTCTCCACCACTCGATATGGCAGCATTTCGCAGACCAGAAGCTTGGCTATGCTGGATGTTACTGCCACGGCCCGGGGGTCATTTGCTGGAAATTTCCTCTTGCGCTCAAACATCTCCGAGACAGACAACTGAACCGTAGGGCTGCACACTGAAGGGCTGTTGGTTGTTGTGTTTGATGAAGACTGTGAGACCTCAAGAGCACTACTCCGGAAAGTGACAGTGTCAGCGTCGTCTGATGTTTGTGAATGTTGTTGTGAACCGCGCAATGGCTGGGCTACTGCTGCTGCTGAGGCGGGTCTGGTGGTGAGTCTGGTGAACCCAAGGGAGGCAGTGTTGCTGGTGGTACCCTGTCCTGCCGCGTTTGCCCACAGAGTGGGATGTTTGGATAGCATGTGGCGGCTCATGCTGGTGGTGGAGAGGTTGTTAATACTTTTCCCCCTGCTCAGGCGGGTCTTGCACACCTTGCAAATCACCATGGTAACATCCTCAGTGCAGTCTTCAAAGAAAGGCCAGACTTTGGAGCACCTGCCTTGCTGGCGATTTCTGTTTGCGCCTCTTTTGCGTCTCACTTGAACTTCCACGCTTGTGGTGCCTGAAATTTCGCGCCGCCTACCTTGTGGCACAAGGCGAACTCGTGCAGCAGTGGGTTCTTCAACAGACTCATCTGTGCTGCTACGACGGCGATGTTCTCCTTCACATACAAAATCTGGGTCTGTGTCCACATTGTCCAAACCCTCCTCCTCTTCCATCTCCTCAAACTCGTCATATGTCATTGTGGGCCGCCGCCGTGGAGTAGAGCTCCCCAGAACAACCTCTGCGCAGCTCACTCTAACGTCGTCTTCCAGATCTTCTCGGCCGACCTCCTGCAATTGAAACCCCTCCTGCCCAACTTGCTCTGGGATTTGGGTTTCAAAGTCCTCCTCGGACTCGCCTTGCATTTCAGTGCGCGGTGCATTTCCCACAGTAAATGGTTGTGAATCCGGGCACAACATTTCTGGCTGTTCCATTGACCTTTGAAAGGTGGAAGTTTGTTGGGCTGGGAATAGCTCCTGCGAATACCCCATTGTGTCCTGAGGAAATTCTTCGGACTGGTTATTTGGCAGTTGTGTGCGTGGTGTCGCTGCCGGTTGTGTCAGCTTTGTGCCCACTGGCTCCTTGTAACTGGCTGAGGACTCGGACCTCGTGCGTGATGTGCTGGTGCTGCTTAACCCACTGCTGGACGCTTGAGAGGTCATCCAATTAATTATCTGGTCCTGTTCTTTTGGATTTGTGAGGGTTGATTTCCTGGACAACATGGGCGGTATTGAGTGGGTTTTCTTGGGTGCTCCCCTATGGCCTGTATGTGAACCGTCAGGGGAAACACCTCTTCCCTTGCCCCTCCCTCTTTCACCGGATTTCTTCCTCATTTCACTTATCCTTAAAGTACACGCTGACTGGCAGCAGTACAGTGGCAGTACAGAAATGCTATACAGTGGTGGGTGAGCGGTGTACCACTATTCCCAGCAGCGACACAGAGCACAATGCTATACAGTGGTGGGTGAGCGGTGTACTACTGTTCCCAGCAGCGACACAGAGCACAATGCTATACAGTGGTGGGTGAGCGGTGTACTACTATTCCCAGCAGCGACACAGAGCACAATGCTATACAGTGGTGGGTGAGCGGTGTACTACTATTCCCAGCAGCGACACAGAGCACAATGCTATACAGTGGTGGGTGAGCGGTGTACTACTGTTCCCAGCAGCGACACAGAGCACAATGCTATACAGTGGTGGGTGAGTGGTGTACTACTATTCCCAGCAGCAACACAGAGCACAATGCTATACAGTGGTGGATGAGCGGTGTACTACTGTTCCCAGCAGCGACACAGAGCACAATGCTATACAGTGGTGGGTGAGCGGTGTACTACTGTTCCCAGCAGCGACACAGAGCACAATGCTATACAGTGGTGGGTGAGCGGTGTACTACTATTCCCAGCAGCGACACAGAGCACAATGCTATACAGTGGTGGGTGAGCGGTGTACTACTGTTCCCAGCAGCGACACAGAGCACAATGCTATACAGTGGTGGGTGAGCGGTGTACTACTGTTCCCAGCAGCGACACAGAGCACAATGCTGTACAATGGTGGGTGAGCGGTGTACTACTATTCCCAGCAGCGACACAGAGCACAATGCTATACAGTGGCGGGTGAGCGGTGTACTACTGTTCCCAGCAGAGACACAGAGTGGCAGTAAACACAATGCTATACAGTGGTGGGTGAGCGGTGTACTACTGTTCCCAGCAGCGACACAATGACTGGGGGGACCCTGGCTAGCCTGGCTGGAGAGAGAACTACCCTGCCTGCCTACCCAAAGCTAAACCCACAGACAAATGGCGGAGAAATGACGTGGATCGGGTATTTATTTACCCGAACCACGTGACCCATTCGGCCAATCAGAGCGCGTTCGGGTACGAACCACGTGACCCGTTCGGCCAATCACAGCGCTCTTAGTTCGGCCATATGGCCGATCGGTTTGGGGTCAGGATGGGGCAATTAGCCCGGTATTAGCAGCGTTAGGGCTACATTGCTGTGGTCCCCCCTTGTGTTATCCCTGTGAGTGGGAAGAATGTTTGTAGTGGTGAAGAATGAGTTGCATAGGGGTCAGGATGGGGCAATTAGCCCAGTATTAGCAGTGTTAGGGCTACATTGCTGTGGTCCCCCCTTGTGTTATCCCTGTGAGTGGGAAGAATGTTTGTAGTGGTGAAGAAGGAGTTGCATAGGGGTCAGAATGGGGCAATTAGCCCGGTATTAGCAGCATTAGGGCTACATTGCTGTGGTCCCCCCTTGTGTTATCAGTGTGAGTGGGAAGAATGTTTGTAGTGGTGAAGAATGAGTTGCATAGGGGTCAGGATGGGGCAATTAGCCCAGTATTAGCAGTGTTAGGGCTACATTGCTGTGGTCCCCCCTTGTGTTATCCCTGTGAGTGGGAAGAATGTTTGTAGTGGTGAAGAATAAGTTGCATAGGGGTCAGGATGGGGCAATTAGCCCAGTATTAGCAGTGTTAGGGCTACATTGCTGTGGTCCCCCCTTGTGTTATCCCTGTGAGTGGGAAGAATGTTTGTAGTGGTGAAGAATGAGTTGCATAGGGGTCAGGATGGGGCAATTAGCCCAGTATTAGCAGTGTTAGGGCTACATTGCTGTGGTCCCCCCTTGTGTTATCCCTGTGAGTGGGAAGAATGTTTGTAGTGGTGAAGAATGAGTTGCATAGGGGTCAGGATGGGGCAATTAGCCCGGTATTAGCAGCGTTAGGGCTACATTGCTGTGGTCCCCCCTTGTGTTATCCCTGTGAGTGGGAAGAATGTTCGTAGTGGTGAAGAATGAGTTGCATAGGGGTCAGGATGGGGCAATTAGCCCGGTATTAGCAGTGTTAGGGCTACATTGCTGTGGTCCCCCCTTGTGTTATCCCTGTGAGTGGGAAGAATGTTTGTAGTGGTGAAGAATGAGTTGCATAGGGGTCAGGATGGGGCAATTAGCCCGGTATTAGCAGCGTTAGGGCTACATTGCTGTGGTCCCCCCTTGTGTTATCCCTGTGAGTGGGAAGAATGTTCGTAGTGGTGAAGAATGAGTTGCATAGGGGTCAGGATGGGGCAATTAGCCCGGTATTAGCAGCGTTAGGGCTACATTGCTGTGGTCCCCCCTTGTGTTATCCCTGTGAGTGGGAAGAATGTTTGTAGTGGTGAAGAATGAGTTGCATAGGGGTCAGGATGGGGCAATTAGCCCAGTATTAGCAGTGTTACGGCTACATTGCTGTGGCCCCCCCTTGTGTTATCCCTGTGAGTGGGAAGAATGTTTGTAGTGGTGAAGAAGGAGTTGCATAGGGGTCAGGATGGGGCAATTAGCCCAGTATTAGCAGTGTTACGGCTACATTGCTGTGGCCCCCCCTTGTGTTATCCCTGTGAGTGGGAAGAATGTTTGTAGTGGTGAAGAATGAGTTGCATAGGGGTCAGGATGGGGCAATTAGCCCAGTATTAGCAGTGTTAGGGCTACATTGCTGTGGCCCCCCCTTGTGTTATCCCTGTGAGTGGGAAGAATGTTTGTAGTGGTGAAGGTAGAAGCCGAAGTGATCTCACTGCGCAGAATAATCACACATGAGAGCTCCTGACAGCTGGGCTAAAGGCAGCCACACACCATGCAATAAAATGGGCCAATTTTAAAAAGATTGTTGTTTTTTTTATTTGAACATTGGATAGTGTAGGGTAGATTGTCAGTTTCTTGTGTGATTTCTTCAGTTTTCAATCATTTTTTTTAATAATTGGGGGAAAAATGTAACATACTAGTGTGGCCAGGTTTTTAAAATTTTAATCCGAGCCTTTGTATAGCGATTTTCTCCTGTCGGACTCAAAGCGCTCCAGAGCTGCAGCCACTGGGACTCGCTCAGGAGGCCACCCTGCAGTGTTAGGGAGTCTTGCCTAAGGACTCCTTGCTGAATAGGTACTGACCCTGGCCAGGATTTGAACCCTGGTCTCCCACGTCAAAGGCGGTGCCCTTAACCAGTACACTATTCAGCTACTAAAAGGTTACACTCCATCAGAAAATCTGATTGCAATTCTTGAATTGAAAAGATATTGAAAAAATTGTATTGTGTGTAGCCACCTTCCTTAAGCGCTGCAAACAATACATTGTTGCCAATTTCATGCAAGATCGGTCGTCAGGTACAATTGTTCATGCAGCCGGCGGTATCTTTCCACAGCAAGAATGTAAAGATTGAGCACAAAGCCCCTGAATGGTCTTCTTCTGAGACCACACCGGCCTCCGAGGAGGGGAACCAGGTCCTTCTTTTAGAGCAGACAGGAAATTCTGAGTTCAGGTCTGCTGTGTCTATGCCTCAGCCCCTCCTCCATCTGCTGTAGCTGATTAAGAACCTGAATATCAGGTGTAAGGAAATTCTGGTTCTTGTTCCCCCTCACAGTTGTCTTTACAGTAGTATATGACTGGAAGGACGATGGACCTCAGCAGCATTGATGGACTCTAGCCGGGAATGTTCAAGCTTTATGGGTTTATGAGAGAATGTTGTAACAATGTGTTGTTTGTAAAGTCTTGGGATCCCTTCTGGGGTGGGTGAGTAATGTTAGAGCTGTAATGCTGGAGATCATTCATCCATGCTGACCAGGATTCATCCATGCTGACCACCAGGATCTGCTCGGACCTATGGGGTGCAGTTACAATGGTGGTCACCTAGTGAATGCCTCCACTCTAAATCCATTCCTACTCCTTCTATACGTGATTATTTCCTAAATCAAGCAGAGTACGTGATTCGTTCCTAATCAAGTAAATCCTAAATCTTGTGGCTCCTTCAAGCTTTCCGTGAGCCATTCAGATGAGGAACATCTCTGTTTATACATTGACTGGACCCGTGTTTGGGACAGGCTGGGATCATGAACTCGCCCTGGGAGGTCTTAGGGTGGGTCTCTGACTGGTGGACACTCGCATGAATGGCAAACACTTCATGTCTTGGTTTGTGTTTGATAGTAGTTGCACTCATGGTTTTTTTATTCTGATATCTGTTATGGAGCTTATTGACTGACCTGCTGCTGCTGCTGGACCTTCTGGAACTTCTTGTCTTTTCTTGTCACAATCTCTTAAGATGTCCAAACTTTTCTCAATTTGCCATTGAGCAATTAAGCAATCAACTTTATTGTACGATCAGCTACAGTGTGGTTGATGGAAAGTCAATAGACTAGTAGCCCCGCACACTTCCTATGTGAGTCTACTTCACTACTCCCTGCTCTGAAGCCAAAAATCCATTCTGTGTCGATCGAAATCATGTGAACATAAGCTGATTCCTTTACCATCGACTAATATTTTCCATCCTTTCTGATCGAGTAAAGTGTTTTGACCAATTTCATTGATTTGATTTCATGGGTTGGTACGTTGGACTTTTGTCTGTCAGGGAATGCTAGGCTGGTCTGTCGTCTCTGTCAGTGACGGGTATGTAGACGGTTTCTGTGTCGGTGTAAATAAACTCACGGACGCGGCTGCCGACAGCTCCGGGCAGCCGCGTACTTCCGTGTTGTTTGGCTGCATCCCCGGCTTCCCTATGGCTGTGAGCTAGTGCCGCGCATCCACACAAGACCCTGGGCGAGCACGCACTGCCCATGACAGGCTTTATAGGCTGAGGAAACGGGTGTGAGGCTGGTCAGCTGACTTTGTGGAAGCCTCTGATTGGCTGGAGGGTCAGGGGCGTATTGCTCTTTACTCGGGTACTTCTGCTCTGTCAGTTGTCCAGTGTCTTAATGTCACAATAGATCACCGCGCTCACTTGCCCTGTAAAAAGATCAGAAATTGCACATAGTGCCCAGTACAGTCTATAACTGCCAATAGCGAACACCTCGAGCTGCACTCCAGGGGGTAGTGCCACCACCAGACTAAGGAAACAACGTTCAGCTGCCCCTTTGTGGATGCACTCACCAGAAGCGCGTCTTACTCCGCCCTACGCGTTTCGTCACACGTCGTGACTCATTCAGGGGCCCCTGAATGAGTCACGACGTGTGACAAAACGCGTAGGGCAGAGTCGGAGGCGCGCTGACGTCAGTAAGGAAGTAACGGCAGGAGAGGTATTCGTGCTGCTCTATGGTATCCGCGGACGGAGTGGTAATGAAATAGCCTGTAAAGCCTGCATTTTAAACTTTTATTAAACGAGTTTTATGCCACACAATCCTTGGCTGGCTGGATGGACATGCAGAGTTGGATGTGATATGCTATAGAGAAAGACGCGCTTCTGGTGAGTGCATCCACAAAGGGGGAGCTGAACGTTGTTTCCTTAGTCTGGTGGTGGCACTACCCCCTGGAGTGCAGCACGAGGTGTTCGCTATTGGCAGTTATAGACTGTACTGGGCACTATGTGCAATTTCTGATCTTTTTACAGGGCAAGTGAGCGCGGTGATCTATTGTGACATTAAGCTGCTTACGGGTGGAGTGATCCTAACCATTGCTGCGATCCCCTGTTAAGTGTGATTGGTCCATTGAAGCGCAGTAATCCCTATTCTGTTTGGTAAGTTGTCCAGTGTCTGTGATAGCTATCAGATATCTGAGCGCCAGACCTTGCTTTACTACTGAGTCTAGTTAAAGTTCTGCTGAGATAGATATATATGCAGTGTTTGCGATATATATCTATCCTTAAGTCTTGTATTGTATATTGTATTATTCTGATTGTTCTTTCTTTGACCCGGCGATCCCTCCACTTTGATTAAAGTGTCATCCCTCTGTACTATAGGCATCTGATCCTCAATATTGACCTCAGCTAGCCTAACGACCCTGTCTCTGTGTAATCCTTACTGTACCTCAGCCATCTGACCTATGTGTATGACTTCGGCCTGATTTACGATTTAGCACCTGCCCCAGCCTATTGTACTTTAGCCATCTGATTACCAGTGTATGATCCTAGCCTGTTATTGACCTTGCTCTGCCTCAGTCCCTGTGTACCGCATATCTCTGACTTCACGTGTATGACCTCAGTTGACGATCTGACCTCGATTATTGTATAGCCTGTGTAACCTTCTAGCCAGCGTTACAGTCGGTAGTTGGTGTGTTAGCCTTTTGTCTGTCAGGGAATGGTAAGCTGGTCTGTCGTGTCTGTCAGTGAAGGGTATGCTGAGGCTTTCTCTGTGAGTAAAGCGTATGTCAGTAATTGGTACATTGGCCTTTTGTTTGTCGAAATGCCAGGCTGGTCTTTTGTCTGTCAGTAAAGGTTGTTAAGGTTCTCTGTTTCAGTGATGGGTATGCAGACGGTTTCTGTGTCAGCAAAGGGTATGTAGACAGTTTCTGTGTCAGTAAAGGATATGTAGACGGTTTCTGTGTCAGTAAAGCGTATGTTAAGGTTCTCTGCGTCAGTGAAGGGTATGTAGACGGTTTCTGTGTCAGTAAAGGGTATGTAGACAGTTTCTGTGTCAGTAGAGGGTATGTTGAGGTTCTCTGTGTCAGTAAAGGGTATGTTGAGGTTCTCTGTGTCAGTAAAGGGTATGTAGACGGTTTCTGTGTCGGTAGTTGGTGTGTTGGCCTTTTGTCTGTCAGCGAAGGCTCGGCTGGTCTGTCGTCTCTGTCAGTAAAGCGTATGCTGAGGTTCTCTGTGTCAGTAAAGCGTATGTTGAGGTTCTCTGTGTCAGTAAAGGGTATGTTGAGGTTCTCTGTGTCAGTAAAGTGTATGTAGACGGTTTCTGTGTCAGTAAAGGGTATGTAGACGGTTTCTGTGTCAGTAAAGGGTATGTAGACGGTTTCTGTGTCAGTAGTTGGTGTGTTGGCCTTTTGTCTGTCAGCGAAGGCTCGGCTGGTCTGTCGTCTCTGTCAGTAAAGCATATGTTGAGGTTCTCTGTGTCAGTAAAGGGTATGTAGACGGTTTCTGTGTCA
>NC_090648.1:4722313-4787313 GCF_040937935.1 Hyperolius riggenbachi
GGCTTGTGCCATTAAGTACAAGAATGGCAGCAATGCAAATATTCCCCTTGAAAATCAATAGGTGGATTTTGATTGGCTTTTGTAGGCTCCACCCACCTTTCTGAATATTAATTCCAGTCACCCAGCGACCAACTGTGCAAAGTGTGAGAACCCTGCCATTAACAGTGTAAGAATGGCTGCAGTTTACATTTTCCAGTGAAATGTGTATTTGTCTCCGCCCCCTTTTTGGTTATGGGAGTAAAAAGTATCCTATACTTTATTCCAGGTAATGTACTATGTGTGTGCCAAATTTCATTCAAATCCGTTCAGCCATTTTTGCGTGATTGAGTAACAAACATCCAAACATCCGAACATCCGAACTTTCCCATCCTATCCTATCCTACTAAAATCCTACTAATATAATAAATGGGAAAGTTCGGATGTTCGGATGTTCGGATGTTCGGATGTTTGGATGTTTGTTACTCGATCACGCAAAAATGGCTGAATGGATTTGAATGAAATTTGGCACACACATAGTACATTACCTGGAATAAAGTATAGGATACTTTTTATTCCCATAACCAAAAAGGGGGCGGAGACAAATACAAATTTCACTGGAAAATGTAAACTGCAGCCATTCTTACACTGTTAATGGCAGGGTTCTCAAACTTTACACAGCTGGTCACTGGGTGACTGGGATTAATATTCAGAAAAGTGGGTGGAGCCTACAAAAGGCAATAAAAAATTACCTATTGATTTTTCAGGGGAATATTTCATTGCTGCCATGCTTGCACTGTTAATGGCACAAGCCTCAAACCTGGTACAGTTGGTCATTGGGTGACTGGGGTTTAAATTTATAAAAGGGGGTGGAGCCACAAACAGCCAATATGATTTGTTTCATTTTAATGCAGGTTATTAATGCCAAAGACCGCAAAGCTCACAAATTTGGTCATTGAGTAATTGAGTAATTGTGTGTTAGGGTTAGGAAAAGTGGGCGCAGCCCGCACCTGCAAAATACATAATCGGGCAATGCCGGGTCATCAGTGGGCGGAGACAAATGCAAATGCGGATTTGAATGAAATTTGGCACACACATTGTACATTACCTGGAATAAAGTATAGGATACTTTTTATTTGCATAACCAAAAGGGGGCAGAGACAAATACAAATTTTACTGGGAAAATGTAAACTGCAGCCATTCTTACACTGTTACTGGCAAGGGTTCTCAAACTTTGCACAGTTGGTCACTGGGTGACTGGGATTAATATTCAGAAAGGTGGGTGGAGTCTATAAAAGCCAATCAAAATGAACCTATTGATTTTCAAGGGGAATATTTACATTGCTGCCATTCTTGCACTGTTAATGGCACAAGCCTCAAACCTGGTACAGAAAGGGGGTGGAGCCACAAACAGCCAATTAGATTTGTTTCATTTCAATGCAAATTATTGATGCCAAACACCGCAAAGCTCACAAACTTGGTAATTGATTAATTGTGCGTTAGGGTTAGAAAAGTGGGCACAGCCAACACCAGCCAAATACATAAGCGGGCAACGCTGGGTCATAAGTGGGCGGAGACAAATACAAATTTTACTGGGAAAATGTACACTGCAGCCATTCTTACACTGTTAATGGTAGGGTTCTCAAACTTTGCACAGCTGGTCACTGGGTGACTGGGATTAATATTCAGAAAGGTGGGTGGAGTGTACAAAAGCCAATCAAAAATTACCTATTGATTTTTCAGGGGAATATTTCATTGCTACCATTCTTGCACTGTTAATCACCTGTACCTGGTACAGTTGGCCATTGGGTGTTTTGGGGTCAAATTCAGAAAAGGGGTGGAGCCACATCCAATCAGATTAATTTTATTTAATTGCAAATTATTGATGGCAAAGACCGCAAAAGCTCACAAACTTGGTCATTAAGTCATTGTGTTTTAGGGTTAGGAAAAGGGGGCGGGGCCAACACCAGCCAAATACATAATCGGGCAACGCCGGGCGTCCAGCTAGTTTATAATATGTAAGATATGGTATAGTCTCGTCTGTACAGGACATGTGACTGTATCCATGCTGCAGGGCTCGGGGTACAGGCAGGATACAGGAGGACTCAGGAGGGGAGAGGTGAGTGTAATCTCTGCTGCCCACACTCTGGTATATGGTATAGCCTGGTCTGCAGATGATATGTGGCTGCATCCATGCTGCAGGGCCCGGGGTACAGGCAGGATACAGGGAGAAGGAGGAGAGGTAAGTGTAAGCTCTGCAGCCTGGTCTGTGCAGGACATGTGACTGTATCCATGCTGCAGGGCCCGGGGTACAGGCAGGATACAGGGAGGAGGGGAGAGGTGAGTGTAAGCTCTGCTGCCTCCTCTGTACAGGACATGTGACTGTATCCATGCTGCAAGGCCCGGGGTACAGGCAGGATACAGGAGGAGGAGGAGAGAGGTGAGTGTAAGCTCTGCAGCCTGGTCTGTACAGGACATGTGACTGTATCCATGCTGCAGGGCCCGGGGTACAGGCAGGATACAGGGAGGAGGGGAGAGGTGAGTGTAAGCTCTGCTGCCTCCTCTGTACAGGACATGTGACTGTATCCATGCTGCAGGGCCCGGGGTACAGGCAGGATACAGGAGGAGGAGGAGAGGTGAGTGTAAGCTCTGCTGCCTGGTCTGTACAGGACATGTCATGTGACTGTATCCATGCTGCAGGGCCCGGGGTACAGGCAGGGTACAGGGAGGAGGAGGAGAGGTGAGTGTAAGCTCTGCTGCCTGGTCTGTACAGGACATGTGACTGTATCCATGCTGCAGGGCCCGGGGTACAGGCAGGATACAGGGAGGTGGAGAGAGGTGAGTGTAAGCTCTGCAGCCTGGTCTGTACAGGACATGTGACTGTATCCATGCTGCAGGGCCCGGGGTACAGGCAGGATACAGGAAGGAGGAGGAGAGGTGAGTGTAAGCTCTGCTGCCTGGTCTGTACAGGACATGTGACTGTATCCATGCTGCAAGGCCCGGGGTACAGGCAGGATACAGGAGGAGGAGGAGGAGAGGTGAGTGTAAGCTCTGCTGCCTGGTCTGTACAGGACATGTGACTGTATCTCTACTGCAGGGCTCGGGGTACAGGCAGGATACAGGGAGGAGGAGAGAGGTGAGTGTAAGCTCTGCAGCCTGGTCTGTACAGGACATGTGACTGTATCCATGCTGCAGGGCCCGGGTTACAGGCAGGATACAGGGAGGAGGAGGAGAGGTGAGTGTAAGCTCTGCTGCCTCCTCTGTACAGGACATGTGACTGTATCCATGCTGCAGGGCCCGGGGTACAGGCAGGATACACGGAGGACACAGGAGAGGTGAGTGTAAGCTCTGCTGCCTGGTCTGTACAGGGCATGTGACTGTATCCATGCTGCAGGGCCTGGGGTACAGGCAGGAAACAGGGAGGAGAGGAGAGGTGAGTGTAAGCTCTGCTGCCTGGTCTGTACAGAACATGTGACTGTATCCATGCTGCAGGGCCCGGGGTACAGGCAGGATACAGGGAGGAGGAGGGAAGAGGTGAGTGTAAGCTCTGCAGCCTCCTCTGTACAGGACATGTGACTGTATGCATGCTGCAGGGCCCGGGGTACAGGCAGGATACAGGGAGAAGGGGAGAGGTGAGTGTAAGCTCTGCAGCCTCCTCTGTACAGGACATGTGACTGTATCCATGCTGCAGGGCCCGGGGTACAGGCAGGATACAGGGAGGAGGAGGAGAGGTGAGTGTAAGCTCTGCAGCCTGGTCTGTACAGGACATGTGACTGTATCCATGCTGCAGGGCCCGGGGTACAGGCAGGGTACAGGGAGGAGGAGGAGAGGTGAGTGTAAGCTCTGCAGCCTGGTCTGTACAGGACATGTGACTGTATCCATGCTGCAGGGCCCGGGGTACAGGAAGGATACAGGGAGGAGAGGAGAGTTGAGTGTAAGCTCTGCAGCCTCCTCTGTACAGGACATGTGACTGTATCCATGCTGCATAGGGTTGCCAGGTGTCCGGTTTTACACCGGACAGTCCGGTTTTTGTGCGCTGTGTCCGGTGCAAAAAGGCATGCTAAACCGGACAATTAAGTTGTCCGGTTTAGAGCCCCCCCCGCAGCGCAGGAGGAGAACAGCGCAGCAGAGAGAGAGCTGGGAGCAGCGGTGGAGAAGGGGGGCAATCCCCCCCCCTTCCCTCACCTTAGGGTGCTCTCTCTCCCCCGCTGTCTCCTCCAGGATGATGTGCAGGCTGGCAAGTGGCTGCAGGCGGAACTTACCTCTGTGTCGCTCCAGCGCCGGAAGTTCGGGTCCCGCAGCCGCTGAGATTCGACTCAAAAAAGATCCGGATCAAAGATCCGAATCATTCATGAGCCGGACAACACTAATCAGTCTGAATAGTGTTGTCCGGCTCATGAATGATTCGAATCTTTGATCCGGATCTTTTTTGAGTCGAATCTCAGCGGCTGCGGGACCTGAACTTCCGGCGCCTGCGACACAGAGGTAAGTTCTGCCCGCAGCCACTCGCCAGCCTGCACATCATATTGGAGGAGACAGCGGGGGAGAGAGAGCATCTGGCTACCTAACCTATTCTGGGCACATATAGCCCCTGGCTACCTATTCTGGGCACATATACCCCCTGGCTACCTATTCCGGGCACATATACCCCCTGGCTACCTATTCTGGGCACATATAGCCCCTGGCTACCTATTCTGGGCACATATACCCCCTGGCTACCTATTCCGGACAAATATAGCCCCTGGCTACCTATTCTGGGCACATATAGCCCCTGGCTACCTATTCCGGGCACATATACCCCCTGGCTACCTATTCTGGGCACATATAGCCCCTGGCTACCTATTCCGGGCACATATACCCCCTGGCTACCTATTCCGGGCACATATAGCCCCTGGCTACCTATTCCGGGCACATATAGCCCCTGGCTACCTATTCTGGGCACATATAGCCCCTGGCTACCTATTCTGGGCACATATAGCCCCTGGCTACCTATTCTGGGCACATATAGCCCCTGGCTACCTATTCCGGGCACATATAGCCCCTGGCTACCTATTCTGGGCACATATAGCCCCTGGCTACCTATTCTGGGCACATATAGCCCCTGGCTACCTATTCTGGGCACATATACCCCCTGGCTACATATACTGGGACATATATACCCCTGCCTACGTATACTGGGACATTTACACCCCTGCCTACATATACTGGGACATATATACCCCCTGGCTACATATATTGGGCACATATATCCCTGGCTACATATACTGGGAACACTGGCTGTTTGTCATTCTGTGCATTTAGTGGTGAAAAGCTGTCTCTTTTGTGCATTTACTGGTGAAAAGCTGTCTCTTATTATGTGCATTTACTGGCGAAAAGGTGTCTCTTATAATGTGCATTTACTGGTGAAAAGCTGTCTCTTATGTGCAGTTACTGGTGAAAAACTGTCTCTTATGTGCACTGGACCAGTACTACTGGTGAGGACAGTTAGTGACATGGCTATGTACTCTGTAATGTGCTGCAGAAGATGTCAGTGCGATATAAATATTATAAAAAATTTTTTTTAAAAAGCCCATTGCTTAGCCCCACTCTACATAAAAGTGTGCTTCTGACTCCGCCCCTAACTCCACCCCTAACTCCACCCCCTGTCCGGTTTTCTCCATCAGCCGACCTGGCAACCCTAATGCTGCAGGGCCCGGGGTACAGGCAGGATACAGGGAGGAGGAGAGAGGTGAGTGTAAGCTCTGCAGCCTGGTCTGTACAGGACATGTGACTGTATCCATGCTGCAGGGCCCGGGGTACAGGCAGGGTACAGGGAGGAGGAGGAGAGGTGAGTGTAAGCTCTGCAGCCTCCTCTGTACAGGACATGTGACTGTATCCATGCTGCAGGGCCCGGGGTACAGGCAGCGTACAGGGAGGAGGAGAGAGGTGAGTGTAAGCTCTGCAGCCTGGTCTGTACAGGACATGTGACTGTATCCATGCTGCAGGACCCGGGGTACAGGCAGGATACAGGGAGGATACAGGAGTGGCGAGTGTAAGCTCTGCAGCCTGGTCTGTACAGGACATGTGACTGTATCCATGCTGCAGGGCCCGGGGTACAGGCAGGGTACAGGGAGGAGGAGGAGAGGTGAGTGTAAGCTCTGCAGCCTCCTCTGTACAGGACATGTGACTGTATCCATGCTGCAGGGCCCGGGGTACAGGCAGGGTACAGGGAGGAGGAGAGAGGTGAGTGTAAGCTCTGCAGCCTGGTCTGTACAGGACATGTGACTGTATCCATGCTGCAGGGCCCGGGGTACAGGCAGGGTACAGGGAGGAGGAGGAGAGGTGAGTGTAAGCTCTGCAGCCTGGTCTGTACAGGACATGTGACTGTATCCATGCTGCAGGGCCCGGGGTACAGGCAGGATACAGGGAGGAGGAGGAGAGGTGAGTGTAAGCTCTGCAGCCTCCTCTGTACAGGACATGTGACTGTATCCATGCTGCAGGGCCCAGGGTACAGGCAGGGTACAGGGAGGAGGAGGAGAGGTGAGTGTAAGCTCTGCAGCCTGGTCTGTACAGGACATGTGACTGTATCCATGCTGCAGGGCCGGGGTACAGGCAGGGTACAGGGAGGAGGAGGAGAGGTGAGTGTAAGCTCTGCAGCCTCCTCTGTACAGGACATGTGACTGTATCCATGCTGCAGGGCCCGGGGTACAGGCAGGGTACAGGGAGGAGGAGAGAGGTGAGTGTAAGCTCTGCAGCCTGGTCTGTACAGGACATGTGACTGTATCCATGCTGCAGGGCCCGGGGTACAGGCAGGGTACAGGGAGGAGGAGGAGAGGTGAGTGTAAGCTCTGCAGCCTGGTCTGTACAGGACATGTGACTGTATCCATGCTGCAGGGCCCGGGGTACAGGCAGGGTACAGGGAGGAGGAGGAGAGGTGAGTGTAAACTCTGCAGCCTGGTCTGTACAGGACATGTGACTGTATCCATGCTGCAGGGCCCGGGGTACAGGCAGGATACAGGGAGGAGGAGAGGTAAGTGTAAGCTCTGCTGCCTCCTCTGTACAGGACATGTGACTGTATCCATGCTGCAGGGCCCGGGGTACAGGCAGGATACAGGGAGGACACAGGAGTGGTGAGTGTAAGCTCTGCAGCCTGGTCTGTACAGGACATTTGACTGTATCCATGCTGCAGGGCCCGGGGTACAGGCAGGGTACAGGGAGGAGGAGGAGAGGTGAGTGTAAGCTCTGCAGCCTCCTCTGTACAGGACATGTGACTGTATCCATGCTGCAGTGCCCGGGGTACAGGCAGGATACAGGGAGGAGGAGGAGAGGTGAGTGTAAGCTCTGCTGCCTGGTCTGTACAGGACATGTGACTGTATCCATGCTGCAGGGCCCGGGGTACAGACAGGGTACAGGGAGGAGGAGAGAGGTGAGTGTAAGCTCTGCTGCCTCCTCTGTACAGGACATGTGACTGTATCCATGCTGCAGTGCCCGGGGTACAGGCAGGATACAGGGAGGAGGAGGAGAGGTGAGTGTAAGCTCTGCTGCCTGGTCTGTACAGGACATGTGACTGCATCCATGCTGCAGGGCCCGGGGTACAGGCAGGATACAGGGAGGATACAGGAGTGGTGAGTGTAAGCTCTGCAGCCTCCTCTGTACAGGACATGTGACTGTATCCATGCTGCAGGGCCCGGGGTACAGGCAGGGTACAGGGAGGAGGAGAGAGGTGAGTGTAAGCTCTGCAGCCTGGTCTGTACAGGACATGTGACTGTATCCATGCTGCAGGGCCCGGGGTACAGGCAGGATACAGGGAGGAGGGGAGAGGTGAGTGTAAGCTCTGCAGCCTGGTCTGTACAGGACATGTGACTGTATCCATGCTGCAGGGCCCGGGGTACAGGCAGGGTACAGGGAGGAGGAGGAGAGGTGAGTGTAAGCTCTGCAGCCTGGTCTGTACAGGACATGTGACTGTATCCATGCTGCAGGGCCCGGGGTACAGGCAGGATACAGGGAGGAGGGGAGAGGTGAGTGTAAGCTCTGCAGCCTGGTCTGTACAGGACATGTGACTGTATCCATGCTGCAGGGCCCGGGGTACAGGCAGGGTACAGGGAGGAGGAGGAGAGGTGAGTGTAAGCTCTGCAGCCTGGTCTGTACAGGACATGTGACTGTATCCATGCTGCAGGGCCCGGGGTACAGGCAGGATACAGGGAGGACACAGGAGTGGTGAGTGTAAGCTCTGCAGCCTCCTCTGTACAGGACATGTGACTGCATCCATGCTGCAGGGCCCGGGGTACAGACAGGGTACAGGGAGGAGGAGAGAAGTGAGTGTAAGCTCTGCAGCCTGGTCTGTACAGGACATGTGACTTTATCCATGCTGCAGGGCCCGGGGTACAGGCAGGATACAGGGAGGATACAGGAGTGGTGAGTGTAAGCTCTGAAGCCTCCTCTGTACAGGACATGTGACTGTATCCATGCTGCAGGGCCCGGGGTACAGGCAGGATACAGGGAGGATACAGGAGTGGTGAGTGTAAGCTCTGAAGCCTCCTCTGTACAGGACATGTGACTGTATCCATGCTGCAGGGCCCGGGGTACAGGCAGGATACAGGGAGGACACAGGAGTGGTGAGTGTAAGCTCTGCTGCCTCCTCTGTACAGGACATGTGACTGCATCCATGCTGCAGGGCCCGGGGTGCAGGCAGGATACAGGGAGAAGGGGAGAGGTGAGTGTAAGCTCTGCTGCCTCCTCTGTACAGGACATGTGACTGCATCCATGCTGCAGGGCCCGGGGTACAGGCAGGATACAGGGAGGAGGAGGAGAGGTGAGTGTAAGCTCTGCTGCCTGGTCTGTACAGGACATGTGACTGTATCCATGCTGCAGGGCCCGGGGTACAGGCAGGATACAGTAGGAGGAGGAGAGGTGAGTGTAAGCTCTGCTGCCTGGTCTGTACAGGACATGTGACTGTATCCATGCTGCAGGGCCCGGGGTACAGGCAGGATACAGGGAGGACACAGGAGTGGTGAGTGTAAGCTCTGCAGCCTGGTCTGTACAGGACATGTGACTGTATCCATGCTGCAGGGCCCGGGGTACAGGCAGGATACAGGGAGGAGGGAAGAGGTGAGTGTAAGCTCTGCTGCCTGGTCTGTACAGGACATGTGACTGCAACCATGCTGCAGGGCCCGGGGTACAGGCAGGATACAGGGAGGATACAGGAGTGACGAGTGTAAGCTCTGCAGCCTGGTCTGTACAGGACATGTGACTGTATCCATGCTGCAGGGCCCGGGGTACAGGCAGGATACAGGGAGGAGGGAAGAGGTGAGTGTAAGCTCTGCTGCCTGGTCTGTACAGGACATGTGACTGCATCCATGCTGCAGGGCCCGGGGTACAGGCAGGATACAGGGAGGATACAGGAGTGACGAGTGTAAGCTCTGCAGCCTGGTCTGTACAGGACATGTGACTGTATCCATGCTGCAGGGCCCGGGGTACAGGCAGGATACAGGGAGGACACAGGAGTGGTGAGTGTAAGCTCTGCTGCCTCCTCTGTGCAGGACATGTGACTGCATCCATGCTGCAGGGCCCGGGGTACAGGCAGGATACAGGCAGGATACAGGAGAGGTGAGTGTAAGCTCTGCAGCCTGGTCTGTACAGGACATGTGACTGTATCCATGCTGCAGGGCCCGGGGTACAGGCAGGACACAGGGAGGAGGGAAGAGGTGAGTGTAAGCTCTGCTGCCTGGTCTGTACAGGACATGTGACTGCATCCATGCTGCAGGGCCCGGGGTACAGGCAGGATACAGGGAGGATACAGGAGTGACGAGTGTAAGCTCTGCAGCCTGGTCTGCACAGGACATGTGACTGTATCCATGCTGCAGGGCCCGGGGTACAGGCAGGATACAGGGAGGACACAGGAGTGGTGAGTGTAAGCTCTGCTGCCTCCTCTGTGCAGGACATGTGACTGCATCCATGCTGCAGGGCCCGGGGTACAGGCAGGATACAGGCAGGATACAGGAGAGGTGAGTGTAAGCTCTGCAGCCTGGTCTGTACAGGACATGTGACTGTATCCATGCTGCAGGACCCGGGGTACAGGCAGGATACAGGGAGGAGGGGAGAGGTGAGTGTAAGCTCTGCAGCCTCCTCTGTACAGGACATGTGACTGTATCCATGCTGCAGGGCCCGGGGTACAGGCAGGATACAGGGAGGAGGAGGAGAGGTGAGTGTAAGCTCTGCAGCCTGGTCTGTACAGGACATGTGACTGTATCCATGCTGCAGGGCCCGGGGTACAGGCAGGGCACAGGGAGGAGGAGGAGAGGTGAGTGTAAGCTCTGCAGCCTGGTCTGTACAGGACATGTGACTGTATCCATGCTGCAGGACCCGGGGTACAGGCAGGATACAGGGAGGAGAGGAGAGTTGAGTGTAAGCTCTGCAGCCTGGTCTGTACAGGACATGTGACTGTATCCATGCTGCAGGGCCCGGGGTACAGGCAGGATACAGGGAGGAGGAGGAGAGGTGAGTGTAAGCTCTGCTGCCTCCTCTGTACAGGACATGTGACTGTATCCATGCTGCAGGGCCCGGGGTACAGGCAGGATACAGGGAGGAGTGGCGAGTGTAAGCTCTGCAGCCTCCTCTGTACAGAACATGTGACTGCAGGCACGCTCCCCATAGCTGCTCCATTATGCTTTGTTTTCAGTCATGCCACATGTTGTGGTCAGATAGCTTGGCGTTTCCTCAGGATGTTGTTACTATGAATTCCTCCTCATGTTTACGGCGGCCGGTTATGTAAGGTTGTGGTTATATTATTGTTGCTTTGTCCTCACCGCAGATCGTTTACTTACAGTACAGCGCCGGTGCCTGTGCTCACGCCTCCTCTCTGCTCACGCCTCCTCTCTGCTCACGCCTCCTCTCTGCTCACGCCTTCTCTCTACGCTCACGCCTCCTCTCTGCTCACGCCTCCTCTCTGCGCTCACGCCTCCTCTCTGCTCACGCCTTCTCTCTGCGCTCACGCCTCCTCTCTGCTCACGCCTCCTCTCTGCTCACGCCTTCTCTCTGCGCTCACGCCTCCTCTCTGCGCTCACGCCTCCTCTCTGCTCATGCCTTCTCTCTGCGCTCACGCCTCCTCTCTGCTCACGCCTCCTCTCTGCGCTCACGCCTCCTCTCTGCTCACGCCTCCTCTCTGCGCTCACGCCTCCTCTCTGCTCATGCCTCCTCTCTGCTCATGCCTTCTCTCTGCGCTCACGCCTCCACTCTGCGCTCACGCCTCCTCTCTGCTCATGCCTCCTCTCTGCTCACGCAGAGAGTTACTAAGCATTGTTCCTAAGTACAAACATCCTGCCTGCCGGGACTAAGCATTGTGGGTAAGTACAAACATCCTGCCTGCCGGGACTAAGCATTGTGGGTAAGTACAAACATCCTGCCTGCCGGGACTAAGCATTGTGGGTAAGTACAAACATCCTGCCTGCCGGGACTAAGCATTGTGGGTAAGTACAAACACCCTGCCTGCCGGGACTTAGCATTGTGGGTAAGTACAAACACCCTGCCTGCCGGGACTAAGCATTGTGGGTAAGTACAAACATCCTGCCTGCCGGGACTAAGCATTGTGGGTAAGTACAAACATCCTGCCTGCCGGGACTAAGCATTGTGGGTAAGTACAAACATCCTGCCTGCCGGGACTAAGCATTGTGGGTAAGTACAAACATCCTGCCTGCCGGGACTAAGCATTGTGGGTAAGTACAAACATCCTGCCTGCCGGGACTAAGCATTGTGGGTAAGTACAAACATCCTGCCTGCCGGGACTAAGCATTGTGGGTAAGTACAAACATCCTGCCTGCCGGGACTAAGCATTGTGGGTAAGTACAAACATCCTGCCTGCCGGGACTAAGCATTGTGGGTAAGTACAAACATCCTGCCTGCCGGGACTAAGCATTGTGGGTAAGTACAAACATCCTGCCTGCCGGGACTAAGCATTGTGGGTAAGTACAAACATCCTGCCTGCCGGGACTAAGCATTGTGGGTAAGTACAAACATCCTGCCTGCCGGGACTAAGCATTGTGGGTAAGTACAAACATCCTGCCTGCCGGGACTAAGCATTGTGGGTAAGTACAAACATCCTGCCTGCCGGGACTAAGCATTGTGGGTAAGTACAAACATCCTGCCTGCCGGGACTAAGCATTGTGGGTAAGTACAAACATCCTGCCTGCCGGGACTAAGCATTGTGGGTAAGTACAACCATCCTGCCTGCCGGGACTAAGCATTGTGGGTAAGTACAAACATCCTGCCTGCCGGGACTAAGCATTGTGGGTAAGTACAAACATCCTGCCTGCCGGGACTAAGCATTGTGGGTAAGTACAAACATCCTGCCTGCCGGGACTAAGCATTGTGGGTAAGTATAAACATCCTGCCTGCCGGGACTAAGCATTGTGGGTAAGTACAAACATCCTGCCTGCCGGGACTAAGCATTGTGGGTAAGTACAAACATCCTGCCTGCCGGGACTAAGCATTGTGGGTAAGTACAAACATGAGACAATCACAGATAAAATCAGCGCTTTCAGGGCTTTCCATCCTCAAATGAATGGTACCCATACACTGTACAATAAAAAAACATTTGATTTTCCGTTTTTTTCTTACCAAAACAATCAAATCGAATAAAAGTTTAAAAGAATCTTTTTTTTTTTTTTTGATGAAGAAAAAAGAACGTTTATCCCATTTTTTGCTATAAAAATCAGATCAGACATGTTAGAACAATCTTTATATTCAATCTAACGGAATAATCGAACTAAATTGTCTAATCGAAAAAAAAAGAAAAATTGTACCATGTATGGGCTCCTTAAAGATCTTGCAGTTGTTATTCCTGCTTCATGGGGGATTATTGATTGTTACACAAATGTCACCCATTAGCCAACAACACCCCGTCGTGCCCCAAAGAGCATCCAGCGTGTCTGCCAGGTCTCAATAGATATCCAGGTAACGTGACAGGTGCTCGTTGACTGACCTCAGGCCCCATACTATTGGTTAGTCTGGAGGGTTGGTCTGGGACTTGTGCGCCGTGGGTGGGTAATACCATATTGGGGTTCTTCTGGGTACCCCGGCAGTAAAGTAGCTGCAAAGTTCGTGTCCTAATCCTGATGCTACACCTCACCCAAGTAATGACCTCAGGGCTTGTAGGTACTTATTGGTGGGGTCCAGTCCTCACCAAGGGGCATGCATGTACATCAGTCCCACAAATGTCTCATTGTCTTGCATGTACATCAGTCCCACACAGCCTTTTGCTGTATTGCGTCTCCTTTGTTGGCCTTTCTAAGATTATTTCTTGTTTTGTCTGTAACTAAGGTGGTGCCTCTATTTCCATCGGAGTTGTCAGTTGCCCAGGTGAACTCCAGTTCTCGAGGGCCACCTCCATGCCAGTGTTTAGGATGGACTGAGAAGAAATGGAGAAACGTTGTGTTCTACTTGAAGAACCTTAAGTTCCCTGATTCAGTCCCATCAGCTAATCTAAGCTGTGCCAAACATGTGTGAGGACCTCGGCCCGGGAGGGCTGGAGCTCCACATAGCTGGGTGGGATTGTGGAGAGTCTAGAAAGGTTTAATGCCAGATCCTGGTTGTGTAGGACCAGAGGTGGTGGATCTGTGTGGCACAAGGGGGTCTGGAGGAAGAGGGGATTGGATTGGGTCCTTCGATATTGCTCATAGTTACTCTGCATTCTCCCATCAGTGGAAGGGCTGTGAGGGTTGATGTCTCTTCTCGTTCCACTCAATGGTCCGGCTTAAGACTGATGGGAGGTTGAGAGTGTGTAGTCATGTCCAATCGGTCATGGAGTGGTCATCTCCTTCCTCTGTTTGAAATGGTGCTTAATATTTAAAGAGGAACTCCAGTGAAAATAATGTATTAAAAAAAATGCTTCATTTTTACAATAATTATGTATAAATGATTTAGTTAGTGTTTACCCATTGTAAAATATTTTAAATCCCTGATTTACATTCTGACATTTATTACATGGTGACATTTTTACTGTTGGCAGGTGATGTAGCTGCTGCATGGTTTTTTGGCAGTTGGAAACAGCTGTAAACTGCTATTTCCCACAATGCAGCAAGGTTCACAGACAGGAAACTGCCAGGAGTACCACGGTCCTCAGAGTTTCCTGTGGGAGGGGTTTCACCACAATATCAGTCATACAGCGCCCCCTGATGGTCTGTTTGTGAAAAGGAAAATATTTCTCATGTAAAAGGGGGTATCAGCTACTGATTGGGATAAAGTTCAATTCTTGGTCGGAGTTTCTCTTTAACCGCTAATGTAAAACAAGCCAGAACTGGTCCAATATGAATCGATCCCCAACTGATTGGAATTCGATTGTCTTATGATCGACTCCTACCATACACGGCAAACTCAATTTCAATAGGTTCCATCAGAAATGTAATGAATATCGATTGAATGGTAAGCGTGTGACGCTGCCACCCATCCCCCGCCATCCATGCCCCGCCCCCAAATCACTGCGATTTTCCAACATGTCTGATAAGTAAAAAACTGCAAAATCAATTGAAATCGCTTGGATATGTTGAAGCCAGAGATTTCCGGCAGATTTGATTGAATTGACCAGTGTTACCCCCCCCTCCCCCATGCAGGGCACATTCTGTGGAGCCCCTCAGTCCTGAGCTGGAGAGGAGGATTCTGGGAACTCTGGTCATGTCTACACACAATACAATCTGGATAATTGCCTCTGATTGAGAAGGCAATGTTTATTTCTTGTATCACAGGAATGATAATAGTCTATCATGCTGCAACAAGTCTGTCGCCAGCGCTGCACGATCTCCCCCCCCCCCCCTCCCACACACACACACACACCGTGCAATCCTCCTCTGACCGTCCTCGGGTGTCACATTGTCACATTGCCTGCCAGCTCTGCACGATCTCCCCCCACACACACACACTGTGCAATCCTCCTCTGACCGTCCTCGGGTGTCACATTGCCTGCCACCAGCTCTGCACGATCCCCCCCCCCCCCCACACACCGTGCAATCCTCCTCTGACCGTCCTCGGGTGTCACATTGTCACATTGCCTGCCAGCTCTGCACGATCTCTCCCCCCCCCCCCCCACACACACACTGTGCAATCCTCCTCTGACCGTCCTCGGGTGTCACATTGCCTGCCAGCTCTGCACGATCTCCCCCCCCCCCCCACACACACACGCACACTGTGCAATCCTCCTCTGACCGTCCTCGGGTGTCACATTGCCTGCCAGCTCTGCACGACCCCCCCCCCCCCTCCCCACACACACACTGTGCAATCCTCCTCTGACTGTCCTCGGGTGTCACATTGCCTGCCAGCGCTGCACGATCTCCCCCCACACACACACACTGTGCAATCCTCCTCTGACCGTCCTCGGGTGTCACATTGCCTGCCAGCGCTGCACGATCTCCCCCCACACACACACACACTGTGCAATCCTCCTCTGACCGTCCTCGGGTGTCACATTGCCTGCCAGCGCTGCACAATCTCCCCCCCCCCCCCCCGCACACACCGTGCAATCCTCCTCTGACCGTCCTCGGGTGTCACATTGCCTGCCAGCGCTGCACGATCTCCCCCCCCACACACACACTGTGCAATCCTCCTCTGACCGTCCTCGGGTGTCACATTGCCTGCCACCAGCTCTGCACGATCTCCCCCCCCCCACACACCGTGCAATCCTCCTCTGACTGTCCTCGGGTGTCACATTGCCTGCCAGCGCTGCACGATCTCCCCCCCCCCCCACACACACACACACACACTGTGCAATCCTCCCCTGACTGTCCTCGGGTGTCACATTGCCTGCCAGCTCTGCACGATCTCCCCCCCCCCCTCACACACACCGTGCAATCCTCCTCTGACCGTCTTCGGGTGTCACATTGCCTGCCAGCGCTGCACGATCTCCCCCCCCACACACACACTGTGCAATCCTCCTCTGACCGTCCTCGGGTGTCACATTGCCTGCCACCAGCTCTGCACGATCTCCCCCCCCCCACACACCGTGCAATCCTCCTCTGACCGTCCTCGGGTGTCACATTGCCTGCCAGCTCTGCACGATCTCCCCCCCCCACACACACACTGTGCAATCCTCCTCTGACCGTCCTCGGGTGTCACATTGCCTGCCAGCTCTGCACGATTTCCCCCCCACATACACACACACACCGTGCAATCCTCCTCTGACCGTCCTCGGGTGTCACATTGCCTGCCAGCTCTGCACGATCTCCCCCCCCACACACACACACCGTGCAATCCTCCTCTGACCGTCCTCGGGTGTCACATTGCCTGCCAGCTCTGCACGATCTCCCCCCACACACACACACACTGTGCAATCCTCCTCTGACCGTCCTCGGGTGTCACATTGCCTGCCAGCTCTGCACGATCTCCCCCCACACACACACACACTGTGCAATCCTCCTCTGACCGTCCTCGGGTGTCACATTGCCTGCCAGCGCTGCACGATCTCCCCCCACACACACACACTGTGCAATCCTCCTCTGACCGTCCTCGGGTGTCACATTGCCTGCCAGCTCTGCACGATCTCCCCCCCCCCCCCCACACACCGTGCAATCCTCCTCTGACCGTCCTCGGGTGTCACATTGCCTGCCAGCTCTGCACTATCTCCCCCCCCCACCCACACACACACACACTGTGCAATCCTCCTCTGACGGTCCTCGGGTGTCACATTGCCTGCCAGCTCTGCACGATCTCCCCCCCCCCCACACACACACACACACCGTGCAATCCTCCTCTGACCGTCCTCGGGTGTCACATTGTCACATTGCCTGCCAGCTCTGCACGATCTCCCCCCCCCCCCCCACACACACACACTGTGCAATCCTCCTCTGACCGTCCTCGGGTGTCACATTGCCTGCCAGCTCTGCACGATCTCCCCCCCCCCACACACACACACTGTGCAATCCTCCTCTGACTGTCCTCGGGTGTCACATTGCCTGCCACCAGCTCTGCACGATCCCCCCCCCCCCCCACACACACACACACCGTGCAATCCTCCTCTGACCGTCCTCGGGTTTCACATTGTCACATTGCCTGCCAGCTCTGCACGATCTCCCCCCCCCCCCCACACACACACTGTGCAATCCTCCTCTGACCGTCCTCGGGTCGGGTGTCACATTGCCTGCCAGCTCTGCACGATCTCCCCCCCCCCCCACACACACACACTGTGCAATCCTCCTCTGACTGTCCTCGGGTGTCACATTGCCTGCCACCAGCTCTGCACGATCTCCCCCCCCACACACACACACACACAGTGCAATCCTCCTCTGACCGTCCTCGGGTGTCACATTGCCTGCCAGCTCTGCACGATCTCCCCCCCCCCACACACACACCGTGCAATCCTCCTCTGACCGTCCTCGGGTGTCACATTGCCTGCCAGCTCTGCACGATCTCCCCCCCCCCCCACACACACACACTGTGCAATCCTCCTCTGACCGTCCTCGGGTGTCACATTGCCTGCCAGCTCTGCACGATCTCCCCCCACACACACACACACCGTGCAATCCTCCTCTGACCGTCCTCGGGTGTCACATTGCCTGCCAGCTCTGCACGATCTCCCCCCCCCTCCCCACACACACACTGTGCAATCCTCCTCTGACCGTCCTCGGGTGTCACATTGCCTGCCAGCTCTGCACGATCTCCCCCCCCACACACACACACACACTGTGCAATCCTCCTCTGACCGTCCTCGGGTGTCACATTGCCTGCCAGCGCTGCACGATCCCCCCCCCCCCCCACACACACACACCGTGCAATCCTCCTCTGACTGTCCTCGGGTGTCACATTGCCTGCCAGCGCTGCACGATCTCCCCCCCCCCACACACACACCGTGCAATCCTCCTCTGACCGTCCTCAGGTGTCACATTGCCTGCCACCAGCTCTGCACGATCTCCCCCCCCCCACACACCGTGCAATCCTCCTCTGACTGTCCTCGGGTGTCACATTGCCTGCCAGCTCTGCACGATCTCCCCCCCCCCCCCACACACACACACACACTGTGCAATCCTCCTCTGACTGTCCTCGGGTGTCACATTGCCTGCCACCAGCTCTGCACGATCTCCCCCCCCCCCCACACACACCGTGCAATCCTCCTCTGACTGTCCTTGGGTGTCACATTGCCTGCCAGCGCTGCACGATCTCCCCCCCCCCCCCACACACACACCGTG
This sequence comes from Hyperolius riggenbachi, assembly GCF_040937935.1. Lineage (NCBI taxonomy): Eukaryota > Metazoa > Chordata > Amphibia > Anura > Hyperoliidae > Hyperolius > Hyperolius riggenbachi. The sequence continues at coordinate 4,740,433 of NC_090648.1, forward strand.
CAATCCTCCTCTGACCGTCCTCAGGTGTCACATTGCCTGCCAGGTTGGGTGTCACCCACGAGCCTCTCACACCCGCACACACGCGGGATAATGATGGACGGCAGATCCTCTTATTGGGAAATAATGATATCATTAGGAAGGGAGGCGGGTGAGGCGACACCCGGGGGAGATCTGGGATGAGACGAGATTTCCATCACATTGACTCATCCGTCGCTCATAAAGGATGAGGGAATATTGTAATTATATCACCTCTCCCTGTGTCCCGGCACATGTCTGCACGAGGAGATATATATATATAGAGAGATCACATGATCTAACACTGCCACCTCCAGTACCGGAGCCGCCTCCCCCTGTACACCGTGCAGGGGAACCCCGACTCATGAGGAGCTATATATAGAGATCACATGATCACCGCCACCTCCAGTACCGGAGCCGCCTCCCCCTGTACACCGTGCAGGGGAACCCCGACTCCCTGACCCCACCCCCACCGCAATGCCACATGTCTGCACACAGCACGAGGAGCTATATGTAGAGATCACACCGCCACCTCCAGTACCGGAGCCACCTCCTCCTGTACACCGTGCAGGGGAACCCCGACTCACTGCCCCCCGCACTGCCACATGTCTGCACACAGCATGAGGAGCTATATATAGAGATCACACCGCCACCTCCAGTACCGGAGCCACCTCCTCCTGTACACCGTGCAGGGGAACCCCGACTCACTGCCCCCCGCACTGCCACATGTCTGCACACAGCATGAGGAGCTATATATAGAGATCACACCGCCACCTCCAGTACCGGAGCCGCCTCCTCCTGTACACCGTGCAGGGGAACCCCGACTCCCTGACCCCCCCCCCCCCGCACTGCCACATGTCTGCACACAGCATGAGGAGCTATATATAGAGATCACACTGCCACCTCCAGTAATGGAGCCGCCTCCTCCTGTACACCGTGCAGGGGAACCCCGACTCCCTGACCCCCCCCCCCCCCGCACTGCCACATGTCTGCACACAGCATGAGGAGCTATATATAGAGATCACTGCCGCCTCCTCCTGTACACCGTGCAGGGGAACCCCGACTCCCTGCCCCCCGCACTGCCACATGTCTGCACACAGCATGAGGAGCTATATATAGAGATCACACCGCCACCTCCAGTACCGGAGCCGCCGCCTCCTCCTGTACACCGTGCAGGGGAACCCCGACTCCCTGCCCCCCGCACTGCCACATGTCTGCACACAGCACGAGGAGCTATATATAGAGATCACACCGCCACCTCCAGTACCGGAGCCGCCTCCTCCTGTACACCGTGCAGGGGAACCCCGACTCCCCCCCCCCCCTGCCACATGTCTGCACACAGCATGAGGAGCTATATATATAGAGATCACATGATCACACTGCCACCTCCAGTACCGGAGCGGCGGAGCCGCCTCCTCCTGTACACCGGGCAGGGATACCCCGACTCACTGCCCCTCCCCCAGTATATCTGTACTGATAGTAGACTAGCTGCAGTGTGTGCTGATCTCTGCTGCCCTCAGTATGTACAGTATAAGCTGTTACTCTGTGCCTGTACTGATAGTAAACTAGCTGCAGTGTGTGCTGATCTCTGCTACATCCAGTATGTACAGTATAAGCTGTTACTCTGTGGCTGTACTGATAGTAAACTAGCTGCAGTTTGTGCTGATTTCTGCTGCCTCCAGTATGTACAGTATAAGCTGTTACTCTGTGCCTGTACTGATAGTAAACTAGCTGCAGCGTGTGCTGATCTTTGCTGCCCCCAGTATGTACAGTATAAGCTGTTACTCTGTGCCTGTACTGATAGTAAACTAGCTGCAGTGTGTGCTGATCTTGGCTATCTCCAGTATGTACAGTATAAGCTGTTACTCTGTGCCTGCACTGATAGTAAACTAGCTGCAGCGTGTGCTGATCTCTGCTGACCCAGTATGTACAATATAAGCTGTTACTCTGTGCCTGTGCTGATAGTAAACTAGCTGCAGCATGTACTGATCTCTGCTGCCTTCAGTATGTACAGTATAAGCTGTTACTCTGTGCCTGTACTGATAGTAAACTAGCTGCAGCGTGTGCTGATCTCTGCTGCCCCCAGTATGTACAGTATAAGCTGTTACTCTGTGACTGGACTGATAGTAAACTAGCTGCAGCGTGTGCTGATTTCTGCTGCCTCCAGTATGTACAGTATAAGCTGTTACTCTGTGCCTGTACTGATAGTATACTAGCTGCAGTGTGTACTGATCTCTGCTACCCTCCAGTATGTACAGTATAAGCGGTTACTCTGTGCCTGTACTGATAGTAAACTAGCTGCAGTGTGTACTGATCTCTGCTACCCTCCAGTATGTACAGTATAAGCGGTTACTCTGTGCCTGTACTGATAGTAAACTAGCTGCAGCGTGTGCTGATCTCTGCTGCCCCCAGTATGTACAGTATAAGCTGTTACTCTGTGGCTGTACTGATAGTAAACTAGCTGCAGTGTGTGCTGATCTCTGCTACCCCCAGTATGTACAGTATAAGCTGTTACTCTGTGCCTGTACTGATAGTAAACTAGCTGCAGCGTGTGCTGATCTCTGCTGCCCCCAGTATGTACAGTATAAGCTGTTACTCTGTGCCTGTACTGATAGTAAACTAGCTGCAGTGTGCTTATCTCCACTACCTACAGTATGTACAGTATAAGCTGTTACTCTGTGCTTGCACTGATAGTAAACTAGCTGCAGTGTGTGCTGATCTCTGTTACCTCCAGTATGTAAAGTATAAGCTGTTACTCTGTGCCTGCACTGATAGTAAACTAGCTGCAATGTGTGCTGATCTCTGCTGCCTCCAGTATGTACAGTATAAGCTGTTACTCTGTGCCTGTACTGATAGTAAACTAGCTGCAGTGTATGCTGATCCCTGCTACCTCCAGTATGTACAGTATAAGCTGTTACTCTGTGCCTGTACTGATAGTAAACAAGCTGCAGTGTGCTGATCTCTGCTGCCCCCAGTATGTACAGTATAAGCTGTTACTCTGTGGCTGCACTGATAGTAAACTGGCTGCAGTGTGTGCTGATCTCTGCTGCCTCCAGTATGTACAGTATAAGCTGTTACTCTGTGTCTGTACTGATAGTAAACTAGCTACAGCGTTTGCTGATCTCTGCTACCTCCAGTATGTACAGTATGAGCTGTTACTCTGTGCCTGTGCTGATAGTAAACTAGCTGCAGTGTGTGGTGATCTCTGCTGCCTCCAGTATGTACAGTATAAGCTGTTACTCTGTGCCTGTACTGATAGTAAACTAGCTGCAGTGTGTGCTGATCTCTGCTACCCCTGAGTATGTGCAGTATAAGCTGTTACTCTGTGCCTGTATTGATAGTAAACCAGCTGCAGTGTGTGCTGATCTCTGCTACCTCCAGTATGTACAGTATAAGCTGTTACTCTGTGCCTGTACTGATAGTAAACTAGCTGCAGTGTGTGCTGATCTCTGCTACCTCCAGTATGTGCAGTATAAGCTGTTACTCTGTGCCTGTACTGATAGTAAACTAGCTGCAGTGTGTGCTGATCTCTGCTACCTCCAGTATGTGCAGTATAAGCTGTTACTCTGTGCCTGTGCTGATAGTAAACTAGCTGCAGTGTGTGCTGATCTCTGCTACATCCAGTATGTACAGTTTAAGCTGTTACTCTGTGCCTGCACTGATAGTAAACTAGCTGCAGTGTGTGCTGATCTCTGCTGCCTCCAGTATGTACAGTATAAGCTGTTACTCTGTGCCTGTACTGATAGTAAACTAGCTGCAGTGTGTGCTGATCTCTGCTATCTCCAGTATGTACAGTATAAGCTGTTACTCTGTGCCTGCACTGATAGTAAACTAGCTGCAGCGTGTGCTGATCTCTGCCATCCCCAGTATGTACAGTATAAGCCGTTACTCTGTGCCTGTACTGATAGTAAACCAGCTGCAGTGTGTGCTGATCTCTGCTACCCCTGAGTTTGTGCAGTATAAGCTGTTACTATGTGCCTGTACTGATAGTAAACTAGCTGCAGTGTGTGCTGATCTCTGCTACCCCTGAGTTTGTGCAGTATAAGCTGTTACTCTGTGCCTGTATTGTTAGTAAACTAGCTGCAGTGTGTGCTGATCTCTGCTGCCTCCAGTATGTACAGTATAAGCTGTTACTCTGTGCCTGTACTGATAGTAAACCAGCTGCAGTGTGTGCTGATCTCTCTATGTACAGCAGGGTAAGGAGGTGGGACCCCGCAGTGCCCCAGCCCCTCCTGTAGGGGTCGTTGCCTCCAGTGGGTGTGATTGTAGCACGCTTGTTGTGTGTCCCTTGTTCTGAGAGTCTCTCGTGTTGTATGTTCTGTACGCTCTGCAGGCGTGATCGCCACGCCGTGTCTCCGCCGCAGCCTCTTCCTCATTCCTGTCGTGTTGGGACACGCCGTCTCTGGGCGTCCCACACGTGAGGGTGAGGATGAGGCGGGCGTGGCGTGTTGTGTAGACAGTGCAGCGGATGTATTCACTGTACACAGACGCTTATACAAGTCGCTGCGCGGAGTCCTAGCGCGGCAGAACATCACCTGACACACTCACCGCTCGGACATGACCGTCTTCTCCCGCTTTCTCTCCTCTCTGGCCTCAGGTGGCGAGATGGTGACCGAGGACGGCAGCGATTGGCTCATCAACCTCCTCCGAGAGGTCCAGCTGGAACAATTCTACCCCAAGATCCGCAACGAGCTGAACGTCACGCGGCCGGGACACTTCGACTTCGTCAAACCCCTCGACCTGGACCAGATCGGCATGGGAAAACCAGGTAAGGAGCGCTGCCAGTATACCCTCTGAGGGAGCTATGTCTGCAGACCGATCTGGCAGATCTGAAGGTGCCCACTAACGGTACAATCCTCGCCCGAGCCATCAGATAAATGCAGCCAGATTGGCATTATATAAACACGAGCAGACTGCGTACGACTGTAACGGAGGTCGTGTGATGACCATTTAATCTAATGGAAGAATGATTTATTACAATCGTTTGTGAAGGAAGGAAGCCGATTGCTTTGTTGCTGGTGAAATTACTGATTGTATCACAACATCTTATTTCTGTTATTGGGGAGCTTCAGTAGAAAAACTAATTGTAGCAATCGTGCAGCTGGGAAATCATGGTGTGAATGTCTGAGTTCCAGTCGGGTGCTGGGATCCACACACATGGTAATCCTACCGATCTCAGAGATATCTGCCAGACCGATCTGCTGTGTGTGACGGGCATGGAGATGTAACCTGGAGACCCTCTGTGTGAACGGTCCGGGGGTCTCCATAAAGTACAGCGCCCGATGCTTGCTGCAATATACTGCCAAACCGACAGCCACTGAGGAACTACAACTCCCAGCATGCTTCACTTCAGCGTGGATGCACCAGGGCATGCTGGGATTTGTAGTGCTAAACGGTGTCAGCCAGTTACACTATGATATGGAATGTTCTGTGTGTTATTGTATGATGGAGCTTACTGCAGGGCTGTGTGATAGGAAGCGGTCATCTATCTTCTGGGTACGAGTGACACCCGATATACGGGACTGATGGGACTGGCCAGGACTATCTCAGGGGGGTCTACCACCACTGACTTCTGCAGGACACATTGTCCCCAATATACGGGACTGATGGGCAGGACTATCTCAGGGGGGGTCTACCACCACTGACCCCTGCAGGACACATTGTCCCTGATATACGGGACTGATGGGCAGGACTATCTCAGGGGGTCTACCACCACTGACCCCTGCAGGACACATTGTACCTGATATACAGGACTGATGGACAGGACTATCTCAGAGGGTCTACCATCACTGACCCCTGCAGGACACATTGTACCTGATATACGGGACTGATGGACAGGACTATCTCAGGGGGTCTACCATCACTGACACCTGCAGGACACATTGTACCTGATATACGGGACTGATGGACAGGACTATCTCAGGGGGTCTACCATCACTGACACCTGCAGGACACATTGTCCCCGATATACGGGACTGATGGCCAGGACTATCTCAGGGGGGTCTACCACCACTGACTCCTGCAGGACACATTGTCCCCGATATACGGGACTGATGGGCAGGACTATCTCAGGGGGTCTACGATCACTGACCACTACAGGACACATTGTACCTGATATACGGGACTGATGGACAGGACTATCTCAGGGGGTCTACCATCACTGACCCCTGCAGGACACATTGTACCTGATATACGGGACTGATGGACAGGACTATCTCAGAGGGTCTACCATCACTGACACCTGCAGGACACATTGTACCTGATATACGGGACTGATGGACAGGACTATCTCAGAGGGGGCTACCATCACTGACCCCTGCAGGACACATTGTACCTGATATACGGGACTGATGGACAGGACTATCTCAGGGGGTCTACCATCACTGACACCTGCAGGACACATTGTCCCTGATATACGGGACTGATGGACAGGACTATCTCAGGGGGTCTACCATCACTGACCCCTGCAGGACACATTGTCCCCGATATACGGGACTGATGGACAGGACTATCTCAGGGGGTCTACCATCACTGACCCCTGCAGGACACATTGTCCCCGATATACGGGACTGATGGGCAGGACTTTCTCAGGGGGTCTACCATCACTGACACCTGCAGGACACATTGTACCTGATATACGGGACTGATGGACAGGACTATCTCAGAGGGGGCTACCATCACTGACCCCTGCAGGACACATTGTACCTGATATACGGGACTGATGGGCAGGACTATCTCAGGGGGTCTACCATCACTGACCCCTGCAGGACACATTGTCCCTGATATACGGGACTCATGGACAGGACTTTCTCAGGGGGTCTACCATCACTGACCCCTGCAGGACACATTGTACCTGATATACGGGACTGATGGGCAGGACTATCTCAGAGGGGGCTACCATCATGACCCCTGCAGGACACATTGTACCTGATATACAGGACTGATGGGCAGGACTATCTCAGGGGGTCTACCACCACTGACCCCTGCAGGACACATTGTACCTGATATACGGGACTGATGGGCAGGACTATCTCAGGGGGTCTACCATCACTGACCCCTGCAGGACACATTGTCCCTGATATACGGGACTCATGGACAGGACTATCTCAGGGGGTCTACCATCACTGACCCATGCAGGATACATTGTCCCCGATATACGGGATTGATGGGCAGGACTATCTCAGGGGGTCTACCATCACTGACACCTGCAGGACACATTGTACCTGATATACGGGACTGATGGGCAGGACTATCTCAGGGGGTCTACCATCACTGACACCTGCAGGACACATTGTACCTGATATACGGGACTGATGGGCAGGACTATCTCAGGGGGTCTACGATCACTGACCACTACAGGACACATTGTACCTGATATACGGGACTGATGGGCAGGACTATCTCAGAGGGGGCTACCACCACTGACCCCTGCAGGACACATTGTACCTGATATACGGGACTGATGGGCAGGACTTTCTCAGGGGGTCTACCATCACTGACCCCTGTAGGACACATTGTACCTGATATACGGGACTGATGAGCAGTACTATCTCAGGGGGTCTACCACCACTGACCCCTGCAGGACACATTGTCCCCGATATACGGGACTGATGGGCAGGACTATCTCAGGGGGGGCTACCATCACTGACCCCTGCAGGACACATTGTCCCTGATATACGGTACTGATGAGCAGGACTATCTCAGAGGGGGCTAACATCACTGACCCCTGCAGGACACATTGTCCCCGATACACGGGACTGATGGGCAGGACTATCTCAGGGGGTCAACCATCACTGACCCCTGCAGGACACATTGTACCTGATATAGGGGACTGATGGGCAGGACTATCTCAGAGGGGTCTACCACCATCAACACATTGTACCCGATGTAAGGGACTGATGGGCAGGACTATCTCAGAGGGGTCTACCATCCCTGACCCCTGCAGGACATATTGTCCCTGGTATACGGGACTGATGGGCAGGCAGTAGCGTCGCTAGTCCCAAAGATCAGTGGCACGTGCCCCGGATATGTTCTGGGGTGCCCCAGATGTCCCCCAGGCAGCTAGTGGCAGTACTCTCCTCCAGCCGCTTGGTCTCCAGATTCTGCAGACATCTTCTCTCCCAGGCTTCGCCCCCTACTGTCTGAGAATGAATCAGATGCCAGAGCTGCCAGTGTCTGATTCTCGGATACTAGGAGGAGAATCGCCAGCTACAGATGATGTCTTGGAGAGTGGATAGAGGAGATTAGTAGTTCCTCCCGCTCTGTTACTGTGCTGGGGGGGGTGTGTCAAGGGAGGAACAGTGCGGACACACACGACAATACATGCTTCTTATGGAGGCTCCAGGCACCACAGCTTCCAGCATGTCACTACAGCACCCAGTATGCCCCCATTGAGGTACCAGAGCTCCCAGGATATCAACATAGATGCACCAAAGCTCCAAGCACCTCTGTGGTGCATACTGGGAGCTGTGGTGCCTCAATGGGAGGTATGCTGAGTGCTGTGGTGCATCACCTCAGTGATGTCTGTAGGCCGCAAGCCTTAGTGATGTCTGTAGGGTACCAAACCTCAGTGATGTCTGTAGGGTACCAAACCTCAGTGATGTCTGTAGGCCGCAAGCCTTAGTGATGTCTGTAGGCCGCAAGCCTTAGTGATGTCTGTAGCGCACCAAACCTCAGTGATGTCTGTAGGGTACCAAACCTCAGTGATGTCTGTAGGACCCCAAACCTTAGTGATGTCTGTAGGATACCAAACCTCAGTGATGTCTGTAGGCCGCAAGCCTTAGTGATGTCTGTAGGGTACCAAACCTCAGTGATGTCTGTAGGCCGCAAGCCTTAGTGATGTCTGTAGGGTACCAAACCTCAGTGATGTCTGTAGGGTACCAAACCTCAGTGATGTCTGTAGGCCGCAAGCCTTAGTGATGTCTGTAGGCCGCAAGCCTTAGTGATGTCTGTAGCGCACCAAACCTCAGTGATGTCTGTAGGGTACCAAACCTCAGTGATGTCTGTAGGACCCCAAACCTTAGTGATGTCTGTAGGATACCAAACCTCAGTGATGTCTGTAGGCCGCAAGCCTTAGTGATGTCTGTAGGGTACCAAACCTCAGTGATGTCTGTAGGCCGCAAGCCTTAGTGATGTCTGTAGGGTACCAAACCTCAGTGATGTCTGTAGGGTACCAAACCTCAGTGATGTCTGTAGGCCGCAAGCCTTAGTGATGTCTGTAGGGTACCAAACCTCAGTGATGTCTGTAGGACCCCAAACCTTAGTGATGTCTGTAGGGTACCAAACCTCAGTGATGTCTGTAGGACCCCAAACCTTAGTGATGCCTGTAGGGCCCCAAACCTTAGTGATGTCTGTAGGATACCAAACCTCAGTGATGTCTGTACGGCCCCAAACCTTAGTGATGTCTGTAGGGCACCAAACCTCAGTGATGTCTGTAGGGCCCCAAACCTCAGTGATGTCTGTAGGCCGCAAACCTCAGTGATGTCTGTAGGCCACAAGCCTTAGTGATGTCTGTAGGGCCCCTAAACCTCAGTGATGTCTGTAGACCCCAAACCTCAGTGATGTCTGTAGGCCACAAGCCTTAGTGATGTCTGTAGGGCCCCTAAACCTCAGTGATGTCTGTAGACCCCAAACCTCAGTGATGTCTGTAGGCCACAAGCCTTAGTGATGTCTGTAGGGCCCCTAAAGCTCAGTGATGTGTGTAGGACCTCAAACCTCAGTGATGTCTGTAGACCCCAAACCTCAGTGATGTCTGTAGGCCACAAGCCTTAGTGATGTCTGTAGGGCCCCAAACCTTAGTGATGTCTGTAGGACCTCTAAACCTCAGTGATGTGTGTAGGACCTCAAACCTCAGTGATGTCTGTATGCCACAAGCTTTAGTGATGTCTGTAGGGCTCCAGACCTCTGTGATGTCTGTAAGGTTCCATATTGTTTTGGCCCCCTGGAGTAATGAGATATCTTCTGCTGAAGGTTTAGGGCATCTCTGAGGTATTGAATGGATGGTGGAAGGATGGCTGGACTGACAGACAATGGAAGGGTTGATAGGTTGAAGGACAACGGAAGGATTGATAGATTGAAGGACAATAGAGGTTCTGATCGCCTGAAAGACAATGGAAGGATTGATAGATTGAAGAACAATGGAAGAATTGATTGACTGAAAGACAATGGAAGGATTGATGGACTTAAGGTATCCATACATCATCATCTAGTGATAATGGGCAGATTGGACCAAAAGACAAATCTCTTTCTGATCAAATCTGATTGGAGAGAGATCTGTTGGCTGCCCACACACCACAGGCCAATTCCTGATCGATTTCCTGCTGAAATCGTTCCAGAATTGGTCTTGTGACGCCGCATCTGACCGCATTGCTGACGCTGTCCCCTAATGATAAATGTCCCCCCATGCAAGTTATACATTACCTGTCCATGGCCTCCGCTGCTTCCGGGATTCCTCCGTTTTCCATATACATGCACCACGTGGTTGCCTAGTAACGTGGCCGCGTCTGACGTCACACACGCACCCTTACTAGGCAACCATGTGGGGCGCGCGGTGTATGGAGATCGGAGGAATCCCGGAGCCAGCGAAGGAGAAGGCCGCGGACAGGAAATGCATAACTTGCACTGGGCACCGGGGGGACATTTAACATTGGGGGGGGGGGCAGCGGCCAGGTTTTCGCCGCATTCGTCGATCATCCCCAGATTGCATGCCATTACCGCCATGCACCCAATCGAGCAAGTCGGCCCAACACCTTGCAGCATGTTCCATCGACTATGCAACCAATTCCGGGACCAAAATTGGTGGCATTGTGGGTCGGGCATGCACTTATAATAATTGAATCGAAGGGTCGATTGGCCGCCAAGTCGCCGGATGAATGGCCACCTTTAAAGGACACCAGAAGTGTGAGGCATATGGTGGCTGCCATATTCATTTCCTGTTAAACAATACCAGTTCCCTGGCAGCGCTGCTGATCTCTTCGGCTGCAGTAGTGTCTGAGTAACACGCCTGAAACCTGCATGCAGCTAATCCAGTCAAATCTGACAATAATGTCAGAAAAAGCCAGGCAATTTGCATTGTTTATAAGGAAATTAGTATGTCAGCCTCCATATCCCTCTCACTTCAAGTCTCTTTGAACAATGGAGGAATTGGGTAGACTGAAGGATAATGGAGGTATTTATAGATGTAAGGACAAGGGAAGGATGGCTAGCTGGAAGCATAGGAGGTCAGAGAGATGGAAGGATGCAAAGACTGAGGGATAGATAGGAGGTCAGAGAGATGGAAGGATGCAAAGACTGAGGGATAGATAGGAGGTCAGAGAGGTGGAAGGGTGCAAAGACTGAGGGATAGATAGGAGGTCAGAGAGATGAAAGGATGCAAAGACTGAGGGATAGATAGGAGGTCAGAGAGGTGGAAGGATGCAAAGACTGAGGGATAGATAGGAGGTCAGAGAGATGGAAGGACGCAAAGACTGAGGGATAGATAGGAGGTCAGAGAGATGGAAGGACGCAAAGACTGAGGGATAGATAGGAGGTCAGAGAGATGGAAGGACGCAAAGACTGAGGGATAGATAGGAGGTCAGAGAGGTGGAATGGACAGAATGGGGGATAGATAGATAGATAGATAGATAGATAGATAGATAGATAGATAGAAGGTCAGAGAAATGGACGGATGGACGCATGGAAGAGAGAAGAGTTGGGCAGAACAATAGGCACACAGAAGGACAGATAGTTTGGATAATAATTGGAAGGTTTGTGGTGAGTTTGTGGAGTATTTTTAGGCCAGGGATGGATACTTTTCAGTTTTGGATGAATGGATGGAAGTTTAGAAAGATGGATGCATGAATAGGTGGAAGGATGGATATATTGGTTAAAGGGCAGGTAGATGGACGTATGGGCTGATGGAAGTATGGGTAGATGGAAGATGGGAAAACGGAAGGATGCCAAGTTGGAAAGCTGGAAGTATGGGCAGGTGGAAGAACTGTCGGAAGGAAGGACAGGTAGATAACAATAGGATGATGGCAGGGTCACAGAGAGGAACGTTCTTTATACAGTACATTACATAATGTCCCCCTTGTGTGTTGATGTTACAGTATGTCCTCACGTGTACAGGTGTGATTCAACCCAGGTGTCACATGACCTGTTCCCCAGAAATGAGGTCACCCCTCCGTTCCTACTAGCAAGGCGTGGGTGACTCATAGCTCATTATGCAGCCTTGTATAACATGTTATTCTCTAGCTTTCGCTTCTGGGCCCACATCCGGATCTCTGATTACTGCAAACAGGGAAATCACCAATCTGCATTTTACCAAACTGCTCTGTCCAGCATTCTCCAGAAATTCACATAACCACGTAGTCATCCCCATCCTCCCTTGCCCTGAGAACATACCTTGTTGTATAGGATAAGGCATCTTCTGAGCACCAGCTGAAGACCAACTCTAACCAGAATATTTGTAGAAGGAGGATCGGTAGTCCGAGGGTCTCTCGGGATCTCAGTACTGAATTCACAGTGGTTCGCCATCCAATCTCTTTACATGTCCTGGATGTACAACATATATCTAAAATGATGAGACTAGTGGCAGACTTACAGTATGTAAGGACAATGCAACATTAACCTGTAGATGTCATTCATCAGCCTTCACAAAGGACTTACCCAAGAGCCAAGCGTCCACATTCAATCAACTTTCTATCCCGAGTTTTCTCCCAGGAGATTTTCTAAACCTAATCAATAAAAACAAGCAAGGAAATACTCAGGATAAGGAGAAGGTTGAGATTATTTTTGTTTTTACTTTTTAGTACTTTTTTAAGCTGTGAGGCGCAGAAGGTATTTTGTAGGTAAGATGAAAAATTAACTTCAAGGGTGAGAATTAATGTTTTTAAATGGACACCTCGATAAAAAACCAAAAACATTTAGGAATGGTATTTGTATTTCCATTCTCTTCTATGGTGCCACAAGGTGGTCAGGAGACTATGAGAGAGGCAGGAGAGATGGACATGGTCTTTATATCTCCTTTCTCTTTGATTCCAGAAGGTGGTCAGGAGACTATGAGAGAGGCAGGAGAGATGGGCATGGTCTTTTTATCTCTGTTCTCCTCTCTGGTGCCAGAAGGTGGTCAGGAGACTATGAGAGAGACAGGAGAGATGGGCATGGTCTTTATATCTCCGTTCTCCTCTCTGGTTCCAGAAGGTGGTCAGGAGAGGAGACAGAGAGAGAGACAGGAGAGATGGCCATGGTCTTTTTATCTCTGTTCTCCTCTCTGGTGCCAGAAGGTGGTCAGGAGACTATGAGAGAGGCAGGAGAGATGGACATGGTCTTTATATCTCCTTTCTCTTTGATTCCAGAAGGTGGTCAGGAGACTATGAGAGAGGCAGGAGAGATGGGCATGGTCTTTTTATCTCCATTCTCCTCTCCGGTTCCAGAAGGTGGTCAGGAGACTATGAGAGAGACAGGAGAGATGGCCATGGTCTTTATATCTCCGTTCTCCTCTCTGGTTCCAGAAGGTGGTCAGGAGAGGAGACAGAGAGAGAGACAGGAGAGATGGCCATGGTCTTTTTATCTCTGTTCTCCTCTCTGGTGCCAGAAGGTGGTCAGGAGACTATGAGAGAGGCAGGAGAGATGAGCATGGTCATTATATCTCCGTTCTCCTCTCTGGTTCCAGAAGGTGGTCAGGAGAGGAGACAATGAGAGAGACAGGAGAGATGGACATGGTCTTTTTATCTCCATTCTCCTCTCCGGTTCCAGAAGGTGGTCAGGAGACAGAGAGAGAGACAGGAGAGATGGCCATGGTCTTTTTATCTCTGTTCTCCTCTCTGGTGCCAGAAGGTGGTCAGGAGACTATGAGAGAGACAGGAGAGATGGGCATGGTCTTTATATCTCCGTTTTCCTCTCTGGTTCCAGAAGGTGGTCAGGAGAGGAGACAATGAGAGAGACAGGAGAGATGGACATGGTCTTTTTATCTCCATTCTCCTCTCCGGTTCCAGAAGGTGGTCAGGAGAGGAGACTATGAGAGAGACAGGAGAGATGGGCATGGTCTTTATATCTCCGTTCTCCTCTCTGGTGCCAGAAGGTGGTCAGGAGAGGAGACAATGAGAGAGACAGGAGAGATGGACATGTTTTTTTTAAATCTCCTTTCTCTCTCATTCCATATGGTGATCATGAGACAATGCATTCCCATCAGCACTTACCAAACTGGACATGGTGGAGAAAAGAGATTCCCTTCACCTATGACCAGACTTTGTTGTCAGTGTGGCCATTAGCTGAGGGGTATATATGTGTTGTGGGTACGTGAGAAGATAGTGATGCCAGAAGGCACAACAATCCTACCTACGTCAATGTGTAGATTGTAAAGTTCTGTATATGGAAATTCACCTTCTCAAAATGTAGTTTTATGTGGTTCAGTTTCGCGTGGTTTCCATGAGATTGCTTGATTTGTTGGAGGTCTTACTTAGATCTTATTATACAGTTTTTATTCAAAGTTTTGTAATACTATATCAAGCCTGAAGAAGGAGCTTTAAGATTCAAAGAAAACTAAGCACAGTTAGTCATTTAAGGCAATGCCTAAATTAACATTTGTTGGTTTATTGTCGGAATATTTGCTCCACGACTAACACTGGACCAAAGCTTTGGAATAAATGTATATCAGGTGTGTAGGAGGTCATATAGATGTATGTCAGGTGGGTAGGAGGCCATATAGATGTATGTCAGGTGGGTAGGAGGCCATATAGATGTATGTCAGGTGGGTAGGAGGTCCAATGGATGAAAGCTCCAAGGATGGAAAGGTCAGACGTATGTATGTCCAATGGATATAAGTTTGGTTGGGTAGAGGGTCTGACGGGTGGAAAGTCCGATGGATGTGAGTTCAGATAATAATAGAAGGTCAAACAGAACTTTGGTGAAATGGGTGGAATGTCAGATGGATGGAAGAATTAAGTGATAAAAGGATGAGTGCATGTAAAGAAGGACAGAGCAATAAAAGGATTGAGTTCTGTAAGTGAATTACAGAATTATGGAAGGGTGAACAGATGGAAGTATAGGCAGATGGAAGCATGGGCAAATGGAAGGATGGGTAGAAGGAAGTATGGGCAGGTGGAAGAACTGTCGGAAGGAAGGACAGGTAGATAACAATAGAAGGATGATGGCAGGGTCACAGAGAGGAACGTTCTTTGTACAGTACATTACATAATCTCCCCATGTGTGTTGATGTTACAGTATGTCCTCACGTGTACAGGTGTGACTCAGCGCGGGTGCCACATGACCGCGTTCTCGCTGGAATGAGGTCACCCCTCCGCTCCTAGCAAGGCTTGGGTGACTCACAGCTCATTATGCAGATGAAACTAATAATCACTTCTCAATGTTGTCCCCGGCTTTCTCTGCCAGACTCACATCCGGATCTGTGTTTATTATAATCAGAGAATTGTACCATGCTCCATCCGCCACTACATCTTCCAGAATTTCCCATAACCCCCTAGAGATCCACAGCCTCCCTGCTCCTGTACTTGTCTCGCTCATTCTCCCCTCGCCCTGTGCAGAGCCCAGTGACTAGTTACATGCAGCCTGATGTATAGGACATGGCGTCTCCAGCCTCCCTGCTCCTGTACTTGTCTCGCTCATTCTCCCCTCGCCCTGTGCAGAGCCCAGTGACTAGTTACATGCAGCCTGAGGTATAGGACATCCTCCCTGCTCCTGTACTTGTCTTCCTCATTCTCCCCTCACCCTGTGCAGAGCCCAGTGACTAGTTACATGCAGCCTGAGGTATAGAACATGGCGTCCCCAGCCTCCCTGCTCCTGTACTTGTCTCGCTCATTCTCCCCTCGCCCTGTGCAGAGCCCAGTGACTAGTTACATGCAGCCTGATGTATAGGACATCCTCCCTGCTCCTGTACTTGTCTTCCTCATTCTCCCCTCACCCTGTGCAGAGCCCAGTGACTAGTTACATGCAGCCTGAGGTATAGAACATGGCGGCCCCAGCCTCCCTGCTCCTGTACTTGTCTCGCTCATTCTCCCCTCGCCCTGTGCAGAGCCCCATGGCTGGCTAGTTACATGCAGCCTGATGTATAGGACATGGCGTCTCCTGCCTCCCTGCTCCTGTACTTGTCTTCCTCATTCTCCCCTCGCCCTGTCCAGAGCCCAGTGACTAGTTACATGCAGCCTGATGTATAGAACATGGCGTCTCCTGCCTCCCTGCTCCTGTACTTGTCTTCCTCATTCTCCCCTCGCCCTGTGCAGAGCCCAGTGACTAGTTACATGCAGCCTGATGTATAGGACATGGTGTCTCCAGCCTCCCTGCTCCTGTACTTGTCTTCCTCATTCTCCCCTCACCCTGTGCAGAGCCCCATGGCTGGCTAGTTACATGCAGCATGATAGGACATGGTGTCTCCAGCCTCCCTGCTCCTGTACTTGTCTCGCTGATTCTCCCCTCGCCCTGTGCAGAGCCCCATGGCTGGCTAGGTACATGCAGCATGATAGGACATGGTGTCTCCAGCCTCCCTGCTCCTGTACTTGTCTCGCTCATTCTCCCCTCGCCCTGTGCAGAGCCCCATGGCTGGCTAGTTACATGCAGCCTGATGTATAGAGCATGGCGTCTCCAGCCTCCCTG
Source organism: Hyperolius riggenbachi (assembly GCF_040937935.1). Lineage (NCBI taxonomy): Eukaryota > Metazoa > Chordata > Amphibia > Anura > Hyperoliidae > Hyperolius > Hyperolius riggenbachi. The sequence continues at coordinate 4,757,035 of NC_090648.1, forward strand.
CTCCTGTACTTGTCTCGCTCATTCTCCCCTCGCCCTGTGCAGAGCCCAGTGACTAGTTACATGCAGCCTGATGTATAGGACATGGTGTCTCCTGCCTCCCTGCTCCTGTACTTGTCTCGCTCATTCTCCCCTCGCCCTGTGCAGAGCCCAGTGACTAGTTACATGCAGCCTGATGTATAGGACATGGTGTCTCCTGCCTCCCTGCTCCTGTACTTGTCTCGCTCATTCTCCCCTCGCCCTGTGCAGAGCCCAGTGACTAGTTACATGCAGCCTGATGTATAGGACATGGTGTCTCCTGCCTCCCTGCTCCTGTACTTGTCTCACTCATTCTCCCCTCGCCCTGTGCAGAGCCCAGTGACTAGTTACATGCAGCCTGATGTATAGGACATGGTGTCTCCAGCCTCCCTGCTCCTGTACTTGTCTCGCTCATTCTCCCCTCGCCCTGTGCAGAGCCCAGTGACTAGTTACATGCAGCCTGATGTATAGGACATGGTGTCTCCAGCCTCCCTGCTCCTGTACTTGTCTCGCTCATTCTCCCCTCGCCCTGTGCAGAGCCCAGTGACTAGTTACATGCAGCCTGATGTATAGGACATCCTCCCTGCTCCTGTACTTGTCTCGCTCATTCTCCCCTCGCCCTGTGCAGAGCCCAGTGACTAGTTACATGCAGCCTGATGTATAGAACATGGCGTCTCCTGCCTCCCTGCTCCTGTACTTGTCTTCCTCATTCTCCCCTCACCCTGTGCAGAGCCCCATGGCTGGCTAGTTACATGCAGCATGATAGGACATGGTGTCTCCAGCCTCCCTGCTCCTGTACTTGTCTCGCTGATTCTCCCCTCGCCCTGTGCAGAGCCCCATGGCTGGCTAGGTACATGCAGCATGATAGGACATGGTGTCTCCAGCCTCCCTGCTCCTGTACTTGTCTCGCTGATTCTCCCCTCGCCCTGTGCAGAGCCCCATGGCTGGCTAGGTACATGCAGCATGATAGGACATGGTGTCTCCAGCCTCCCTGCTCCTGTACTTGTCTCGCTGATTCTCCCCTCGCCCTGTGCAGAGCCCCATGGCTGGCTAGGTACATGCAGCATGATAGGACATGGTGTCTCCAGCCTCCCTGCTCCTGTACTTGTCTCGCTCATTCTCCCCTCGCCCTGTGCAGAGCCCCATGGCTGGCTAGGTACATGCAGCCTGATAGGACATGGCTTCCCCCGGCATCTCCTGAGCAGCATGTGAAGGCCAACCTCAGCCAGAAGATTTGTGGTGGTCCGAAGCTCAGTAGGCAGTAGCAGTGTTAGGGAGTCTAGCCCAAGGACTCCTTACTGAATAGGTGCTGGCTTACTGAACAGGAAGAGCCAGGATTTGAAGGCCTCTCCTATCACTTCCTGTCAGAATTGTCGGTGCATGGAGGGAGGGAGTCTCCTCACTGAGGATGGGGGTAGCGGGAGAATCCATGTTCCAGGGCTTCTTGGCTCCTCCTACTCACAAGTGTGTGCTATGGTCAGAGTTCCCCTATAAGATATCTCATGGCATGGCAGGATATGAGCACCTTGCTTTATATGGATAATGCTTTAAAGGGTTAGTTTATGCACATCATCACCCAGTGATGTCACACGATGACAGGTACTCTTTGCCCGCCTCCATGTCTCACCATCGCTGCTTTTTCTCTTTCAGCCCAGAGAAGACTTTTTGAGGCCATGAAGAGGAGGAAGCCAGCCGTGCGCCCCAAATCCTGGATGTATAAGGTGAGCCGAGATCCCCCCCAATATCATTACTTGCATGAAAACATAATGCAAATGATATGCGGCTGGGACCTGCAGGAGGCGCATGTAGCTGTCTCAGTTCTGAGCTGCATACAATTTGCATGATTTACATCTCATAGACCATCATGCAGTGGGATGATTCCCTGCTCTGCTCCTGCATGAGCTGTGCTGCTTGCAATCTGAGGGAAGCACATAGTTTGTCAGGGTGGAAGTTCTGGGCACTGATTACAGGTGAATATTCATCACTCTGGGATTCTGGTTTTCTGATGCAGATTTAATTTACATGGCTGTTTTCTTGTAACGGGTGTGCTGGCCCTTTAAGCCTTGGTATACTCACCTGTCCCGGTTAGAGACAGGCAGACTGCAGTTTGGTGGCAGGGTAGGCTGGGAGTGATGGCAGGTTGGGTGTGGCGCTCTGTAGTGGTGACTCAGCAGGTGCAGGGAGGGGTGGGAGCGCCCGAGGGGGTCACAGGTTAGTAATTATTAATGATGTGTGCAGACAAGAGGCCGGTCACAGGAAATGACTGTCACCTATTACTGGCCCATTCTCCGAGAGAGAGATTACAGGTACTCTCTGAAGTGTTATAACTTTCCTGTCATCTGCCTGAGAGATATTCCAGATGTGTGGAGATCACTTTTCAGTTATAATTACTGCCTCCACATCTCTGAGAATCTCCCTCCCTTCTCATCCTCACAGGAAGTGGGGGAATCTAACAACATTTGTTTTCCTCTGTAAAGCTGGAGAACACTTTTATTGCTTTCTCTGTTTCAAGAACCTCAGGGGCTCATATCCCTGGTCTCCCAGAAATAGGAATTGAGAGATTTATGGTATATCTGTAATGAATATGCTTATAGAAAATGCTTATGAGAAGTTGAGCCTGCCGTTTAGCTGTGGCAACTGTCAGCTGTGCGCTTGCTGCAAGCTCCGCCCCTGAGTAGAGGAAACCTCAGCTGAGCCTGCCGTTTAGCTGTGGCAACTGTCAGCTGTGCGAACAATGCATGCTCCGCCCCTGAGGGGAAGAAACCTCAGCTGAGCCTTCAATTTAGCTGCGGCAACTGTCAGCTGTGCAAACAATGCATGCTCCGCCCCTGAGGAGAGGAAACCTCAGCTGAGCCTGCCAGTTAGCTGTGTCAACTCTCAGCTGTGCGAACAATGCATGCTCCGCCCCTGAGGGGAAGAAACCTCAGCTGAGCCTTCTATTTAGCTGTGGCAACTGTCAGCTGTGCAAACAATGCATGCTCCGCCCCTGAGGAGAGGAAACCTCAGCTGAGCCTTCTATTTAGCTGTGTCAACTCTCAGCTGTGCAAACAATGCATGCTCCGCCCCTGAGAAGAGGAAACCTCTGCTGAGCCTTCTATTTAGCTGTGGCAACTGTCAGCTGTGCGCTTCTTGCTGCATGCTCTGCCCCTGAGTAGAGGAAACCTCAGCTGAGCCTGCCATTTATCTGTGGTAACAGTCAGCTGTGCGCACGCTGCATGCTCCGCCCCTGAGGGGAGGAAACCTCAGCTGAGCCTGCTGTTTAGCTGTGGCAAATGTCAGCTGTGCGCATGCTGCATTCTCCGCCCCTGAGGGGAGGAAACCTCAACTGAGCCTGCCGTTTAGCTGTGGTAACTATTAGTTGTGTGCATGCTGCATGCTCCGCCCATGAGGAGAGGAAAGCTGAGCTCACCCCATCTTCTCTTCCTTCCACAGATGTTTACAGGAAAAGTATCGGATAGTCCCGACTCGCCCCCATCTCCACACATCCCGTTCCCTTCCTCTAGTGGGTCTCCTTCCTCCCTGAAGTGTCTGATCAATGAGAGGGACCTGCAACTGATGGAACGGCTGGGAGACGGCTGCTTTGGGGTGGTGCGCCGAGGAGAGTGGAGGGTCCCCAATGGAGGAACTGTAAGTATTCCATCACCTCCTCCGAGCTTTCCCCATCATTTATGTCTCGCCCGCTTCCTCCCTAACCTCTTCTGTCCTCACAGGTGAGCGTGGCAGTGAAGACCCTCCGCACAGACTCCGCCTCTGACCCCGAGGTGCTCCAGGATTTCCTGCAGGAAGTGAATGCAATGTACGCCCTTGACCACCCTCACCTCATCCGACTCTACGGAGTGGTCCTCGCTCAGCCACTGAAAATGGTGAGTGACCGGTGCTCATTACTGGGGGACGAGTTATCCCAACCCCAACTCCCCCTCCCTTCCTCTGTAGGGTGACATGACCCACGGGTGCTCTCCACCCCTCCCCCCACCCCCAGGTTGTCCAAGACAGATGAGAGCTACTTGAATCCATCCCTTCTCCTGCAGTGTGACATGGACAATAGAGAGCTACAAGACTCCCTCCCCCGTCCCCCGAAGACTGACAGACAGAAGTCTGTCCCTTTTCCTGCAACGTGACAAGTATAAAAGTTTATTATTGTATTTCTCTGTATAATAAGGAGATCTGGTCTTTTCTGTAGGTCACAGAGCTGGCTCCTCTGGGCTCCCTGAATGACGCTCTACGCGCCCGCTATGGAGCTTATCCTCTGATGCTCCTGTGGTCATACTCCATCCAGATCGCCTCTGGGATGAACTACTTGGAGACCCACAACTTTATTCACAGGGACCTGGCAACCAGGAACATCCTACTGGTTAGTGAAGAGATGGTAAAGATTGGCGATTTTGGCTTGACAAGGGCGTTGGCAACCAACGATGATCATTACATCATGTCTGCTCACCGCAAGATACCTTTTGCATGGTGAGCATTTGGTAGACTGGTCATAGGTGGGATTTCTCGTTTGGTGGCTGGTTGAAGATTCTGGGGTATTTTGTCATAATCCAGTAACTGAGGAACCTTTTGTCTTCCTTGTGGCAGGTGTTCACCGGAGAGCCTGAGGATAGGAACCTTTTCACACGCGGGTGATGTCTGGATGTTTGGTGTCACCATGTGGGAGATGTTCACCTATGGACAGGAGCCTTGGCTTGGACTTTCCGGCAGACAGGTAACTTGGTGGTGCTACTTTAGATTTGAACTATTCTTCTGCGTTGCTGAACATCTAATAATAGTTTTTATTTTTCCAGATTTTACACAAAATTGACAGAGAAGGGGATAGACTGGAACGACCTGATGACTGTCCGCCTGCTTTGTATAAAATCATGATGAAGTGTTGGGCACCTGCCCCGGAACAGAGGCCGAATTTCAGCACCATCATTGGACTGCTACAAGACGTGAGTGAATTGCCAGTTAGATAACGAATAGGATTACTCCTTATGAAGATCTTAAAAAAACCTCTCTAAATGATGTAGACTTCCAACTTTGACCTCTGTACATTCTCCAGTAGCTCCCAGAGATCTTCTATACTCCTCCTTGCTAAAATGTTCAGGAGGACTTGTAGACGTGCCATTCCTGTTGCTACGTACTGTTACTGGATGTTTACACCCCCCCCCATATTGCCTTACCAGAGATTTATCAATGATGTCACCATACTGCCAATCTTCCCTTTCTCTAATTGGTCCTGTAAATGGGTCCTCAATAATACTGACATGTACTGTGGTCTCCAATGCTGGGAATACATGTTATGTTTTTTGAGAAATATAGTTCCGATAGATGCCTTCGATGATAAAATTCTGACATGTCCGATCTTCCGCTCGATTATTTTCTGCTCGATTCCTCATAGAAGTGAATGTAAAAAGATAAGAAAAACAAGTGGAAGATAAGAGAATGGAGCAGAAGATCGAATGGTTAATAGATCGCGTGCAGAATCGAACGCGGAAAACGTAACGTGTATTCCCAGCATAAGGGATCTCTGAGGTCTGCATACTACATTGCTTTAATATTATAATAGATTCTGAAGGACAGTCCTCTGTAATCCTCTGCTATTATCTCGCCTGGATGCTGAAGGTCCATGCCCCACATTGATCACAAATGGAGATATTCTGTCCATGATGTTATCTATTATAATCCACATACCTCTGCCCTTATCCACTTGCCCTCTGCTTCTGGTCCTGAGGGATTGAGGCCATTTGGATACTTTGTGTCTCCCATTATCTCTACTAGATCTGGGAAGTCTATGGGTATTCCTTCCTTCATGTTCTACCTGTGAGGTATGTCTAAGCCGACCTCTGAAACAACCATAAAATCGCCACGGTCAAACTCTGAGCTCCGTGTCTCTGATGTGCCTCCTCCATAATAATCTTCTAAAAACTGTTTATTGGTTGTTTCATAGCTAAAATATAGTTTATTTCTTCTTCAGGCAAAACCACTGGAGATACAAGTTGCTCAGGAAGTCAGTAACCCCACCTGCTTGCCGCTGGAGACTGGAGACACGGTCACCTTGATTGATGCTGGGTAAGAGCCGTTATTTACCTATAAATACAAAAATACGTCAGTGTGACATCATAATGGTTTGCCCTAACGCCGGGTACACACAGTTCTAATTCCCGTCTGATCGACGGGTAATCGGACAGAAAGTTGTATCGTGTGTACATGTCCAAACTGCTCCCAATCGATTTTCACATGATAACTTTAGAAAATCGCTCCTGTTATTGATTAGAAGCTGATCAGACATGTCGGAAATGATCATCCGATTCTTGTCAATTGGAGGGGAAATTGCATTGTCTGTACGAAGCCTAAGTGTTTTATCATCTGTTAATGATTCATTCACCATCAGTGCACTGTCTCCAGTCTTCATTCAGCATTGAGGAGACTAAGCTACTGTAGTTTGCCTTGTTACAGGCGCTAGATATTCCTGACACGGCGCAGCGCAGCAGTACATTTCAGGGACACTTTAAACGATGGGTAAAATAGGGATCAAAACGCGGTGCTTGCGCAAATGGTGGGAAACAACGTTGCAGGTGCTGCCCATTCATTAAGGGAGCAGATAAAAATGGTGCAGGACTAGCCCCTATTAAAATGGCACCGCCATAGGCCGCAATAGTACAAGTCACGATTAGAGGTTAAATTATGGCACCCGATAAAGAGCAGGCAGCATAATTTAACGAACTATGCGGCTTGTACTATTGCGGCCTATTCCGTCCCTGCATGGTGATTGGCTGGCTGCAGGACTCTTACAAACTAAACAGGAAGTGGAGAGAAGACGGATCGCCGGGACCAGGAAATGTATGAGAGATCCCGCTAATGACGTCTTGTTACTCAGGCTATTTAACATTTTAGGACATTTATGAAACGTTAAAGGACTTACGAGGCGAAACGCGGAAAAAAAGTTAATCACTTGCCTCATCTTTTAAGGCACGGAGGACGCCGTCCGCGCCCTCCGTGCCGATCCGCCGGGTCACCCCGCTCATTAGCCCCCCGGGCCAGCTGCCGACCCCACAGCCCGGGTCGGGCTCTCTCGCCTCTCCTAAGATGGCCGCATCCTTTGCCCGCGGCTGTGCAGTCCGCATAGCCGCGAGTGCGGCTGTGCAGCTCTAGGGCCAACCCCCCGGATTCACGCTACGTAGCGTGGATCCGGGGGGTTGGCCCTAGAGCTGCGCAGCCGTAAGTCCTTTAAATAGCCTTAGTAGCAAGATGGCGTTATTGGCCTCACCCTGCTCCATTTTTCTTTTTATGGCGCCTTTTTTTAAATGTACCCATTCATTAATGGGACAAATGACGAGTGACAGGGCCGGTGTCTGTGTGGGCCTTAGGCAGAAGCCTCTACAGCAGTTAAGCTATTTCTAGCCATCTTCCTGCAGTCTCAGCACTGGTAGCTGATATATCTCTGATGTTTCTCTTGCAGGCCAGAATCTCAGCTCTGGAAAGGACAGAATCAGCGCATTGTTAAGACTGGACCTTTTCCTCTTGGTGCCATCTGTTCAGAGGATGTGGCCCGCGTCCGGACCGCTGGCCACCTGCCGGGGGGTCCGGGGAAGATGCTGCATGGAAACGTGGATGCAGGAAATGAGTAAGTGAAAAACTACCTCTGAGACGTGAAACGTGTTCTGCCTCTTACTGCCCTCCAATCCTTACCTGTTCTAACTTATTCCAGCAGGAGGTTCAGAGCAAAGGAAGCTGCCAGGAGAGGAGCTAGAGGAGGTCCGGCTCAGGTCCGAGGAGGGGCAGAGATGTTACTACGTATGCAACGTAAGTGCCTTCAGCCAGTGGCCATCACTCACCTACCTTCTGCCTTTCTTATTCCTTCCATTTCCTCACTTTGCCGTACTCACCACTATAATGTATATATATAGATTATAGAGACTACATCTTCATCTCACCTGCTTTTCTCTTCCTCCCTCAGGAATCTCCAGAAGTCTGGAATCCCTCTCTGATTTTGAGTTAATTAGCAGACCACAAAACCGTCCCTCACCCGGTCACCTTGGACGAGATCTGGAGAGCCTAGCTATGCCAGTCCGGGAGACATCTCCTAGAAGAATGAGTGAACTCCCCCCACGAAATATTCTGGCCAACCTTCGCCCATTAGTTGCCCCTAAACCCAAACTACCAGTCCTCAAGGACCGTATTCTGCCTCCACCCACCCAGGAACCCGCTATTCAGCAGACCAGACGCAATAACAGAGATAAATTCCCAGCTGCCCCAATTTTGACCCCGGGAGAAGCAATCATTATCCCCCGACTGACACCAGAAAGTAAACCACCAGGATACAAGAGTTCTTCAAGTGATAGCGACCTACAAAGGAAGATCAAAGAGGTGAGAACATTGCACAGTCTTTGAGGTCACATTTTGGGTGGACAAGGGTGATGGGTTTTGGGGTATTTTTAGGACTGCATTCTTGAAGAGGAGAGTTTTGATGGCTTGTTTGAAGGTGTTGAAGGATGAGGCGAGTCTGATGGGTGCTAGAGAGTGGGGGCAGCTCTTGAGGCGTCCTGCATTCTTGAATGGGAGTGGGGGATGTGCAGGACGGTCAGGCGCAGGTCCTTGGAGGATCAGATAGAGCGGCCGGTTGTATATCTGTGGATGAGATCACAGATGTAGGTCAGGCAGGTCTTCTGTGCAGATTTGTAGGCCAGGCACATAACTTTGATTCTGGAGCTGAGAGGGATGCCGTGGAGGGATTTACAGAGTAGAGTCTTGGAGATGGAGTGATGAGAAGAATGGATCAGTCTGGCTGCTGCATCCATGACAGACTGTAGAGGGGCGATGCAGTTCAATGGGAGGTTGTAATAGTCCAGTCGGGAGATGATAAGGGCATTAATGGGGAGTTTGGAGATGTCCGGGGTCAGGAAGGGGCGGATCTTGGAGATGTTCTGGAGGTGGAAGTTGCAGTATTGAGTGATGCTAAGGAGAGGGCAGAGTCCATGATGAATCCCATGCAATAGGCTTGGGGGGTAGGTTAGATGGTCGTGTTATCAACCATAACATAATTATCTGGGAGGGGTAGTGCTGCATGGGGCAGAAAAATCAGGAGCTTAGTTTTCTGCAGGTTTAGCTTCAGGAATCTGGCGAACATTTCCTGGAGGAAATAGTTAAGAAGGCAGAAGGAAACCTTGTCCATGGTGGTGGTGAAGAGATCTGGGATGTGGACCTCTGATTGTTGCTATTCAGTCACACCACTAAAGGTCTTAGAAGTGCAATGCGTAAAAGTAGTGAAGCCAAAATTGTATTGTTTGATCTCCTAACAATGTGGTTCTGTAAATCTGGTCCCACAAATCCCACCCTGTAAATGGTGTATGTAGGAAAGGCGTTGGCACTTCCAGATGATGCTTACTGTCTTCTGTCCTTCAGGTGGAGGAACGTGTACATGGCGTGACAACAGAAGAGTGTCGGGAGGCCCTGCGGGTCTTCAATGGAGACGTAAATAGGGCAATCCAGGCTTTAAAGGTAAGGATTGCTTAGAGGTCACCTAATTATCATCATCACCGTTCTAAAACTTCTTAGAATATAAAAATAATCCCAGCAATAAACCACAAACATACTTCACCCAAGCCCAAATGACTTCACCGCCAAACAAGTCGCACTCCGGATCTTTGACTTACCCCTCACCGAAGGAGCTGTCCCATCAGAACAGTTAGAGTCTGTGTAACGTGTGTTCTCCTGCCAGGAAATCATTTTATGACTATAGTCTAACACCAATATTTCTACAAAAAATGGAATAACAAAGATCATGTGTAATCTTTGTCGGTAACACGAGAGAGGAATACATTTATCTTACATGTGGTGTTCTTTTCTGACTTGTTACTATGACCAGTCTACATTCTCTCCCAGCTGGTGTGAAAGGGGCTTCTTGACACCACCACATAACCCACCCAGTTGTAGAACTGGGAATACTGACATGGTGTTGGCTAGCATTGTAGGTGCCCTGTATCCGTGCTTACAGCAAGTAAGGACAGCAATAAGATCCCTCCCATTCCCTTCCCTTCTCTTCCAATGTTACTCTCCTCCGTCACATACACCTAGTGGCGTATCTGAGTAAAATAGCATCCACGACAAACATTGAAATTGTGCCCCGCCCCAGTCAGAACCCCCTGAATAACAGTACCTTACCTTGCCCTCATAGGCAAAGCAAGCCCTTCACACAATCAGAACTCCTCCCCAAATCAGGGAGATCCTCCTCCCACAGAGCCCTCACTCTGTCTCCAGTATAGTATAGCCAAAGGTGTTGTCCCCCCCTCCCCCCACCGGTAGCGAACAGTGGCCCCCCAGTATAGGTAGCCCCCACCCATAGGTAGCTAAAAGTGGGTGTCCCAGTATAGGCAGCTAACCCCGTAGAAATCCAAAAGTGTCCCTCAGTATAGATAGATTTGTTGTACCAGGCGTGCAGGCATGGCATCCATAGCCCTGTGGCATGAGTCATGCCTGCTCCCCTGTGAATACGCCACTGCATACATCCAACCAACCAACCAACCAACCAACCACCACCTTTCCCTCTCCAAGCACACCGCCCCCCTCCACCTCTCCTCCTCCTTGTGTTTTCTCCAGGTTTTCATGGGGTCTTTTCTCTCTCCAGGTGGAGCAGCTGTATAACATCAGCCGATACAGTAAGGAGGAGTGCCGCCGCGTCCTTGACAAGTGCAAATGGAATTTGGAGGCAGCTTCCCGCTATGTCTTACGGCGAGCGCAGCCCAACTGAAGGTGTAGCTGCTGATTGCCGAATGAAGGTCTTTTTACCTCCACAGAAGGTTGTGGCATCCCTGACTGCAGAAAATGATGCCAAAGATACCTGGTGGGGAGCTTTGTGATAATGGTGGCTCTGTTTTTTGGAGGCATCACTGAGAACTCTGGCCTGACCACAGAGGCAATGCTACGCTGAGGGCTTTGCAGAGACCTTTGCTTTGGCCTGGCCACAGAAGGAATCCTATGCTGAGGGCTTTGCAGAGACTTTGCCACGACACTTGTGACCTCTGTTGTTGCAGTAGAACCATGTGGTAACTAGGACTTATTGTTCCACTGTCCGTACTTCTGTGAGAGCGGAGATGATGGCCTGCCACATACTAGCAGTTCTGCTACACATACAGAAATGTGGCAAGGACATCCTAGAAGATGTGGCACCCAGCTGGGACCTGATATTACTGAATGTGGACTACAGCCCCCTCGGATCTGGCCCCAGCCTTACTCAAGCACATAAGAGGCAGCTGATAGACGTTTGCTGTCACGTTTTCCAGTGTTATCCTACATGTTTTACCGGACAAAGATCAACAGTCATCGTTGGTGTTGGTGTCATACCATCCACCATCTCGGCGGTGACAAATGTACAACCGGCAGAAACTGTTACAGCATGAAGTTACAGAAGGACTTTAAGGGAAAAGAATCCATATATTTTTGTACTCATTCTGCATACAGTATTCAAATTTCTTGTTTTCAGGGCTTTTGTAACTATTTTTATACTATGTGCAATCATCATTATCTTCCTATAAAGTATTTGAAATCAGCTGCATAAATGAACAACAGAAGGTTTGAATTGTTTCTCATACTCATTATTACAGACTTGTCCCAGCATGCTCTGGGGCGGCCATTCTTACAGGCTTGTAGAAATAAATCCCAGCATGCTCTGGGGCGGCCATTCTTACAGGTTTGGAGTCATCAGTCCCAGCATGCTCTGGGGCGGCCATTCTTACAGGCTTGTAGAAATAAGTCCCAGCATGCTCTGGGGTGGCCATTCTTACAGGCTTGTAGAAATAAATCCCAGCATGCTCTGGGGCGGCCATTCTTACAGGTTTGGAGTCATCAGTCCCAGCATGCTCTGGGGCGGCCATTCTTACAGGCTTGTAGAAATAAGTCCCAGCATGCTCTGGGGTGGCCATTCTTACAGGCTTGTAGAAATAAGTCCCAGCATGCTCTGGGGTGGCCATTCTTACAGGCTTGGAGTCACCAGTCCCAGCATGCTCTGGGGCGGCCATGTTTGCCCTGCAGCACAGATTAGTAGCTGGAGGTGCCGCCCTCCTGTGTTTGTTTTTGGAATGTCACAATACCGGTCTGTCTATAGAAACTGTGTTCTATGTATGTAAATATTGGTATTTAACCCCGTATGTTCAGGGTTCAGTTTACATGTGTCTATAGTGTACATTATTCACCTTTCTACTGTTACTGCTCGTAAATAAACATGTTATTATCATACAAAATGTGATGCTTTGTTATAAATACATGCAGATAAAAGATGCGCTCAGTTGTCACCTATAAAGGATAAAATAATCTAACAAAGTGTAAAACTATAAACTGTAGAGACAATTAGGCAGGGGACACACTTATTTTCGCAAGTCATGTTAATCAATGGCCTGGTTCACACTTCATGTGTTTTTCATGCACAGAAAAAAAACTGACATTCTGCTGATAAGTCTGCACATTCTGGGCTTGATTCACAAAAGGGTGCTAACTTAGTTACCACGCCTAAAATCATACCTCACAACTTTTTGAGATGAGAAAGAGGGACACTTAAGCCACGCCCCTGCCACACCCATGATCACGCCCCAGCACACCCCTAGTCACGCATACCATACAGGTTTCATAAGAACAATATGTTGTTTTATAATGCAAACCACACTGGTCCTTCCTATCCTGGTTCATTTTTCTTCATAGTAACATTTTAAAATTAGTCATAGATCAATGTAAAGGATGGGAATAAAGTTTAGAGTCAATCAAACACATTTTTAGTATAGAAATATATATATTTACATAGAAAGAGGGACAAATGAATAGGGAAGAGAGAGACAGGGCTCCCAAAGAGGGACAGTCCCTTTTGAAAGATGGACAGTTGGGAGCTATGCTAAAAGCCCAAAGCCGTTTAAGATGCGTAAAGTTTTGCACGCGACTAAAATGGTGCACCGGGTGGCCATAAAACGTTGGACCCGGTGCGCCCAAAACATTGCACGATGCGCCGTTTCGGGTGCACCCAGTGCGACTTCTAGGGGCACCCGGTGCGACATTTCGCGTGCACCGCACAGCACTAAACTTTGCGCGTGATCAATAAAAGGTTTGGGCGTGCTGACTGCTTAGCACCCTAGTTAGCACACCCAAAGCTTTTAGTCATGCTAACTGGGTTAGCACCCTTTGTGAATCGAGCTCTTGGTGTTCAAAAAAACGTGCGCAGAAAACTGCAACCTTAGCTGAGTCAGATGAAGCAGCCAGGTGTCTGTATAAAGCGACTCCATATACACTCTTCATGCAAATAGAGTCCCCTCACCAACACTGAAGGGGCTCAGCAGATAGTTGCCACCTCAGACTCTAGCACTTAAAGCAATCACTGGCCCTTTAAAACTGGAGATAAACTACAATCATTGACTAGTACTTCCACAAAGTTACTTTATTTAATCCTCCATGAAAAATAAGGGAAGAACAATACCATAGAGTAACACTGAAAGTAAAAACGCTCCTCGCGCTAGGTAGTTGTGCACTCACCTAAACAGGTAGGTATAAAGCATATCTCAATATGTGGCTGTCCAGCCGGGCACTGGTCAGGGTAAGAACCGCAGTGTCCCGCTTGGCGTCCACCACCCGTCGGTTTGGCACACCCCACGGGGCTCCTGATGAGTTCTATTGGATGAAACAAGTAGGGCGGAGCCAGAGTGTTTTAAAGAAAACCTGTAACACAAAAAACCTCCCCTGGGGGGTACTCACCTGGGGTGGGGGAAGCCTCCGGATCCTATTGAGGCTTCCTCCGTCCTCCTGTGTCCCACAGTGGCTCCCAGAACAGCGGGCATGTGAATATTTATCTTCCCGGCTCCAGCGCAGGCGCAGTATCGGCTCTCCGCTCAGAGATAGGCAGAAATAGCCGATCGCTGTTGGGCCGCTCTACTGTGCAGGCGCAAGTCTCCTGCAAGTCTCCTGCGCCTGCAAGTCTCCTTCTCCTGCGCAGTAGAGTGGACCCGACAGAGATCGGCTATTTTCGCCTATCTTTGTACTGAGAGCTGCAACAGCGCCCCTGCTGGAACCTGGGAACGTAAATAAATGTAGCTTGTCAGGCTTGTCGAGCCAGGATTGCCGGAGACTTCGGGGGAGCCAGCGCTGGACTGCCTGCAGCTACAGGGGAGGGGGAAGCTTTATTGGGACCCGGAGGCTTCCCCCTCCCGAGGTGAGTACCCCCAGGGGATCTTTTTTTTTTTTTGTTACAGGTTCTCTTTAACGTCATTTGAGCCATTAGGAGTTACAGGCCGTTCCTGATCTATCAGTGTGGGGTGAGCTGAAGCAATGGGAGGAGGAGGCCTAGAGGGTCAATACTGGCAACCGAGAACTTCTTAAAGGAAATATCCAGGCAGCCAAAATAAATGACATTTACTTACCTGTGGCTTCCCCCGGCCCCTTGCAGCCGACATGTCCCTCACAGCAGCTCCGCTCCTAGCTGTCGGCCCGGGGTCCCTGCCGGTGCAGATGCCGACCTCGCCAGGTCATCCTCTACTGCACCTGCACCGCTGTCAATCACTCACACGTGTTGTGTACTGCAGTCCAGTAGTTCTGTGCCTGCGCAGTACACTCCACACCACATGCGAGTGATTGATTGCGGCTCTCGCACAGACACATTAGAGGATAACGTGGTGAGGACGGGAGCCAGAAGCTGATAGCAGAGCTGTGGTGAGGGACATAGAGACTCCTAGGGGCTGGAGGAAGCCCCGGGTAAGTAAATGTCATACTTTTGTGGCTGCCCAGCCTTTCCCTTTTAGGTGAAGTTGGCTTTTGAACATTATTTGAAGGCATTGGTTGGAGGGTGCTACTTACGGTCTTTACAGATCCATCAGTATTTAGAATATATTGAAGGTGCAAATAGGCTCAATCTAAGCCAGGTATGTCACGGAACAGCCGTGAGAAATGTGGGCGAATCTGGAAGATTCTCAGTCGATTTTTCTGATTTCCTGGTCAGATGTGCGCAGTCATTGCAGCGATCAGAGACTGACATTTCTTAGTTTAAAAGGCAGGAGCCTGCGGCAGAGTGTTCCCGGCACCCAGCTGTGCTAATGGCCCATCCACCAGATGAAGTTGATAAGCAGACCCCCCAAACTAACAGAGCATGATGGGCCCTGTCTGGCGCTCGTTCTGAGAACATTTCAGAACATTCTGAGGTAAAGACTGCCAGTTAGGCAGTTCAAAAGTGCCCTGATGATACCACAGGGGTCCCACCCCTCATGTTTGGTATCAGGCTGCTGAGTACATCGAGGCAGACCTTAAAATATTAGTAAATCTGCCCTGACCTGTACGGTTCTGTGAGATAGAGCCCCTATAGGGTTAGATATGATTTCTGGTCCCCAGGGGAAGGGGGAGGACTCATCTCATATTCTAAGGGGGTGTGTGGGCCCGCCCTCACTCCTTCCTACTGGATCAGGGGCATAAGAATGGCAGAGGACCCAAACTCAGTGTCCTCCACCCTGAAACATCATCCTGATTTCATCTGTGCCAGCTTGAGGATATGCTGGCATCTGGCTTGTTTGGACTTAGAACTGAACTGAAACGAGGAACTTTGCAAGTTTTCCCAGAAGGACATATTTCCACGAACTAAGTATTTTCTCCCTTTTATTTTCATACTGTGTTATCCTTTGTCTCCATAATTGTTGATTTTAATGATTTTCTGTATATATTAATTATTTATATTGCATTTCTAATAAACCGACACCATCATAATTTTATTGATTCAGCTACCCTTCTATTCAGCCGCACAAACTGAACCCTGACTTCTGGAGAGACGCTACTTTTGTTGCTAGCTAGACAGAATAGAGTGTGTTTAACCGCTTTTATTTGTAGATCTAGGCAGCCAGTCAGCGGGCTCCTCTGTCCCATGGTAACAGAGGTGGTGGCAGTTATACCCTGAAATACTGTGTCATTTGTAATTACCGTAACTCACAGGCTCCCTTCTAGTCGGTCTGCTGCCAAATTCCGACGGTTTCTGCGCATCGAATGTGACCACAGCTTGCATGGTCGGTTTGCTGAAACCGATTGGAAGGCAATTTGCGTTCCGGCCACAAAGGGTCTTGTGACAAGGTACGTTGGACATTGTTCTTTTCTCAGTTTAATTTTACCATCACCTACAACAAGCCTGGCACAAGAACATCAAGGATGACGCTCTCATCCTTGCATCCTTCCTCCTGAGTCTTTTTACCTAAGAACTGTGTAGTTGCAGGCAGCTTTGTCAAACTCAGTCTTGTCCCCAGACTAGTCTGACTCCTTAACATCCTATCAAGACAATTCACCTCCGGGAAGAGTAGACCACCAGAACGGCTCTTTGTGCCTCCTCATTTAAGATTTGAGGTTCTGCAGCAATTTTATGAAACCAAAACTGCTAGACATCCAGGAGAAATTAAAACCCTTGATTTAATGTCATGTCTGGTGGCTTTCTCTGACTGAATACTCAACTTTTTGAAAGCTTATCCTGTTGTGTCCCCGGAGAAAAACTCCACGTACAGCTCTGAGAGGTGCTCTTCTTCTCCTGCCAGTTCCTAGCAAGCCCTGGACCCACTTCCGTGGATTTTTATCATGGATCTACCCAGATTCAGAGCATTCACTGTGGTCTGAGTGGTTGTGGAAAGGTTAAGTAAAACTAACCCTTAAACCCCCCTTCCTGACACCTAACCCTAAAACCCCCCTTCATTATGTCTAACCCTAACCCCCCCTTTCCTGATGCCTAACCCTAAACCCCCCTTCCTGATGCCTAACCCTAAAACCCCCCTCCCTAAAACCCCCCTTCCTCCACCATCCTCCATGGAAATTATTGGGAACATGGACATGAAGTTTCAAGGATCTTAGATTCCCATTAGGTGCAGAAACGTCTCCAGTACCTCAATGATTGGAAAGGTTATGGACCAGAGGGGAGTTTTGGGGTTTCTGCATCATCTATGTCAGTTGGATCCCGATGAGCTCATCCAATAAGTCATCCTGACCAACCTCAATTGTAGTGCCCAGTCGTCACTTACACTACCAATGCTTACAAGCAAGTTCAGCTGTACACGATTAAACGTTATAAGGCTGTACCAACCATCCACCAGACAGGAGAGAAATACGACATGCAGCTACACCCCTTTATCTCCTTCCTAGTGGATGGTGGATGATTGCATCTTGTTAGTACAGATGCCCTATAATGTTTAATCATCTACAAGTGAACTTGGCTTTCATGTTGATTGGTTGAGGAGGATCTTTTTTAACACAAAGGCCTCATGAAGGGCGGACCTCACCCAAAACTAACTAGTGTTATTGAATAAATTGATAAGCTTATCACTCCAAGCCGGACGACCAACTGTGTCATCTCCATGAAGGAATTGTCTCTGTGTCTGAAATATGATTTAAGGCCTTATCTGTGATAATCTTACAGATTGAACAATTGAATATACATCGATTTCATTGGGAAAAGGTGATTATCTTTTGTATTTTTGTGCAATGAAGTTAAAACTATTTTGCAATGCATAGTTGTGGAATCTTGAGAACCATATTAAATACCATCACAATCCAAGAGAAAGCCCAGCAGAGACTGTTCTTCCCTAGGCAGCTGAGGAAGTTGGGAATGCTAAGGGAGCTACTGACCACTTTCTACACGGCGACCATTGATTCTGCCCTTTGCTTCTCCATCATTGTCTGGTACTCAGGCGCTAATGCAAGGGACAGGCACAAACTCCAGAGAGTTATTAATGCCGCCAGGAAGGTTATCGGGTCCCCCCCCCCCCCACCCCCGGGCCTTCTCCATACATCCAGAATGAGGTCAAAGGCCAACAGGATCACACATGACCACTCCCACCCTGACAATCACTTCTTTGACCTCCTGTGCTCAGGTCGTCGCTACAGGTCCATCCCCACCAAAACCACCAGGCATGGAAACACATACTGTACTTCCCCAAAGCGATTACCCTTCTAAATTCAACCCATCTCCCCAGTGTTATCGCCTAGTCCCCTCCTTGCTCCCAGGTGCCCTAGAACCTAGGTTCTCAACGTGTGGTACGCGTACCCCAGGGGGTACTTCTGATGGTTCCAGGGGGTACTCAGGCTTGATATACTTAACTGAGAATTACAAATTTAGAGTTTTAGAAAATGATAAATCTTATTTAAACAACATCAAATTAGTGTTTTAGCTAATTGAAAGCAATAGTAAATGCTTGGAAATTGTTTAGAACCAATTATCATGTAATACGATTAAATATATATTTGTCAAGGGGTACGTGTGATAATGTTTACTATGCTAGGGGGTACTTGGTGAGTACAGGGTTTTAAAAGGGGTACATACCAATAAAATGTTGAGAAACACTGCCCTAGAACATTCACAGCCCGGCCACAGGCTGACTCTCACCACCAGATGCATTGTACCATATGTTTCATCATGTTCGTTCTTACGCAATTACTGCGTTATATGTTGCTATCATTTATAATGTGCCACTGTTGTTATTTATTATAATCTGCTCTATGTTTTTGTGTTGTTTGCACTGCCTGCACTATGCCGATTGCCTTACTGTATGTCCACAAACAATTCCGAGTGCGGCACCTGTCGCACTTGGCGAATAAAGAACTCTGGTTCTGATATTAAGCTTGTAAGTACACTGAGCTCTCATATGACCCCTGGCTTGGACCTGACTTTGGCCCCAATTCACTCAGCTTAACTCCTGTCTTTAATAACTCTTCTGAGCTGTTTTACAGTTATCACAATTATATCACCATGGTGACAACTGTAAAACAGCTCAGAAGAGTTATTAAAGACAGGAGTTAAGCTTAGTGAATTGAGGCCAAAGAGTCTTATCCCTGTATTAACAGCCATCCGACCTCCGGTATTGACCTCTGACCTAGTTTGGTTTCCATGGCCACAGATTCTATATCTTGCAACTACAAGTCCCGTGGTCAACCAAAGCCAAGTAGACATATTCAGGCTCCATTCAAGCGAGGGCTTGAGTATAGGTGGAGAGAGTGGAAACCGATGATTGCTGGGAAGCCCTACACTAACAAATGACTCCTCCTGACAACTTCTTCCTAGGCTGGAGGCAACATTCATGAGGAACTCCTACAAATCCCTTCAGACTGTTCCAAACTATCTTCCTTTTTAGACGGATGTAGCTGAAAGTATAAAACATGTGCTAAATCTGATCTTTCTCTATCACCCAACTTACTATCGTAAATACAGAAACATTATATGCGTTGGCGCCTCTAGGATAAAAAAAGAAGTGAAACAATAGCAGCCAGCTATAAACAAGGAACACCAAGAGCCCCAATAGTGTAATATGTATTGGTAAATGGTTACTAGATAGAGTAAATATTAATACTCACAAACCAGGGTTACCATTAGGCAACCACTGTAAAGGCAGGTGGGGAGATTTTCCTGACCCCACTCAGGAATAAGAAGTCGCTCTCTGTAGATGAGAAAAAGGGGGTTCAGCCCTCCACCCAGGGTGGACTCAGTATTATGCAGGAGAACAGAGGCGCCAAAAGGATAAAAGGAAGCTAAATGAGCTTAAAAACCAAATTCTCGGTAAATAGAGGAGGTAGTGGTGGACTTACCTCCTCCAAGTAGACACACAACGACTGTAATGAAGACAGTCAATATATTTTATTTATGAACTCCAAATATGCAACGCGTTTCGCAGGTTTGATCCCGCTTCATCAGGCAATAACAACGGAGCAATAGCATATGTGGTCAGTAGAAGAGCCAGGCACCTCACAGAGGTGTCCCCAGTATAAGTAGCCAGGTCTATAGGTATTCCCAGTATATGTAGCAATGTCAATAGGTGTCCCCAGTATATGCAGCCAGGTGTATAGGTATTCCCAGTATATGCAGCCAGGTGTATAGGTATCCCCAGTATATGTAGCCAGGTCTATAGGTGTCCCCAGTATATGTAGCCAGGTCTATAGGTATCCCCAGTATAAGTAGCCAGGTCCATAGGTATTCCCAGTATATGCAGCCAGGTGTATAGGTGCCCCCAGTATAACTAAGGGTATAGGTATTCCCAGTATATGCAGCCAGGTGTATATGTATCCCCAGTATATGTAGCCAGGTCTATAGGTGTCCCCAGTATAGCCAGGTGTATAGGTGTCCCCAGTATAAGTAGCCAGGTGTATAGGTATTCCCAGTATATGTAGCCAGGTCTATAGGTGTCTCCAGTAAAGCCAGGTCTATAGGTGTCCCCAGTATAGCCAGGTGTATAGGTGTCCCCAGTATAGCCAGGTGTATAGATGTCCCCAGTATAGCCAGGTGTATAGATGTCCCCAGTAAAGCCAGGTCTATAGGTGTCCCCAGTATATGTAGCCAGGTGTATTCCCAGTATATGTATGAAAATTAGACACGAGTAACGCATTCGTAGTCACTACGCCATATGCATGTTAACTACGCATAGTTGACGTAAGCTACGTGTAGAGGTACTTCGCTACGCGTAAACTCGTAAGCCTAGTTTTGAAACTTCACCTACGAACTACGATGCGTAAATTTGCACTGGCGTAGTTTCTGCTCATCCCTGCTACTTGCACTTATTGCTCTTATATGGTATTTGTTCCCTGTTATTTCTCAGTTGGAGGTTCTGCACCCGGGTTCATACAGTGTTGGGGTGCTCATTATCTGACCATCCCCCGCTGATTCATTATCTATATTATCAGCCAGGGGTGCAGCTAAGGTTTTTGTGGCCCCAAGCGGACTGTAGCAAGAGGCCCTATCCCGCGGCGAAAAATGGGTGTGGCTATCCCGCATAAGTGGGCGTGGCCATGACATGTGGGTGGAGCAGGAGGGCGGATTGGGACGGGGCTGTTTGCGGGGAAAAAATGGATGTTGGGGTGATTGAGGCGCGCGTAGCGCGCCGAAAGATTGGCGCGGCCATGACATTGTATGGGCGAAGCTTAACCGTAGCACAGCAAATATAGCCAACTATGACCATTAAATAATAAATGCAGCAACAGTTACCCCAGACACCAGAAAATAAAAACGCAATTTGGGCCACATTTCAGCAGAAATCAAACGCAATTAGGGCACATTTTCAGCAGAAATCAAACGCAATTAGGGCACATTTTCAGCCGAAATCAAACGCAATTAGGGCACATTTTCAGCAGAAATCAAACGCAATTAGGGCAGAGTTCAGCAGAAATCAAACGCAATTAGGGCCACATTTTCAGCAGATATCAAACGCATTTAGGGCACAGTTCAGCAGAAATCAATCGCAATTAGGGCCACATTTTCAGCAGATATCAAACGCAATTAGGGCACAGTTCAGCAGAAATCAATCGCAATTAGGGCCACATTTTCAGCAGATATCAAACGCATTTAGGGCACAGTTCAGCAGAAATCAATCGCAATTAGGGCCACATTTTCAGCAGATATCAAACGCATTTAGGGCACAGTTCAGCAGAAATCAATCGCAATTAGGGCCACATTTTCAGCAGATATCAAACGCATTTAGGGCACAGTTCAGCAGAAATCAATCGCAATTAGGGCCACATTTTCAGCAGATATCAAACGCATTTAGGGCACAGTTCAGCAGAAATCAATCGCAATTAGGGCCACATTTTCAGCAGATATCAAACGCATTTAGGGCACAGTTCAGCAGAAATCAATCGCAATTAGGGCCACATTTTCAGCAGATATCAAACGCAATTAGGGCACAGTTCAGCAGAAATCAATCGCAATTAGGGCCACATTTTCAGCAGATATCAAACGCAATTAGGGCACAGTTCAGCAGAAATCAATCGCAATTAGGGCCACATTTTCAGCAGATATCAAATGCAATTAGGGCACAGTTCAGCAGAAATCAATCGCAAATTCGCAATTAGGGCTGCGGCTGCAAAAAGAAAAGAATTTACTCACCTGGCAGGCTGGCACTGGCAGAAGTCTTCTCTCCCTGGTCTCCTCTCCCGGCCGGCTTCTCAGGCGCGCAGTTCCCACGGAGCTCCCTTCCTGGCTTCCTCCTCCAATCTCCCGCGCTGATTTATGCAGGGCTACGGGTCGGGAAGATGGCCACCCGAAGCCCTGTACTGGAGACATAGTCTCCAGAGCAGGGCTTCGGCGGCGGCCATCTTCCTGTAGCCCTGCTCTGCTCTGCCAGCCCGGCGGGGCTGCGGGGAAAAAGTGACGTCACGCCGACGTCACGGAGCCGCCGAGGCCCCTAAGATTGTGAGGCCCCAAGCGACCGCTTGGTTCGCTTTATGCCTCGCGGCGCCCCTGTTATCAGCATAATACATGTATATGATTGCTATTACCATCATAGTTGCTCATTATGCTTAGAATCCATTATTGCATAGATGGAGAGTTTGTGCTACTGTTTTTAAATGTTTTTATTTTTGTCTATATTGGAATGAATTATATTGAATAAAAATGTTACAGATGCTTTATACCTTAATATAGTGTGGTGCTGTTTTCATGAGCTTAACATTTCTTTGTCTACACTGTTTGTATACCAGCTCTAGCACACACTATTGCAGTGATGGCGAACCTTTCAGAGGCCGAGTGCCCAAACTGCGACCCAATATCGACTTATTTATCACTGAGTGCCAATGGGGGGGGGGGGGGGGGGTGTTTGCAGCGCGCGCAGTGTGCTACACAAAAAAATGGGCATGGCCATGACATTGTATGGGCGGAGCTAACGTAATGATGTAACAGCGAGGCATAAGAAAGCAGTGTTTCCGCCATGATGTGGACAAACAAGACTTTGCATCATGGGTGTGCAGAAACTGTGTGATGCTATTTAATAGTATACCGTAACCCCAAAGCAGCAAATACAGACAACTATGTCCATTAAATAATAAATGCAGCAACAGTTACCCCAGACATCAGAAAATAAACGCAATGTGGGCAGCATGTCAGCAGGAAATAAACGCAATGTGGGCAACATTTCAGCAGAAAATAAACGCAATGTGGGCAACATTTCAGCAGAAAAGAAACGCAATGTGGGCAACATTTCAGCAGAAAATAACACGATGTGGGCAACATTTCACCTGCAAAAAAAAAGGAATGTACTCACCTGACAGAAGTCTCCTTTCCCGGCTGGCCTCTGGCGTGCAGCTCCCCCGGACGATCCTCCTGCATATCTCACGTGCTGACAGGCAGAGCAGGGCTACGGGAAGATGGCGCCCAAAGCCCTGTACTAGTGACACAAATAGTCTCCAGTACAGGGCTTTGGCTTCGGACACCATCTTCCCGTAGCCCTGCTCTACCTGCGGAAGACTATGCAGGCTGGAGCGGGGCTGCAGGCTATGAACTGGCTCGGCATCTAGTAGACGCTGTGGCCAGTTCATACAGTTCATAGCGCAGCAGCGATGGAATGCGAGCATATTCAGCTACCTGTGCCGGGTTGGCACGCGTGCCATAGATTCGCCATCGCTGCACTATGGTAAGAGAGTGCAGTGTTTTCTCTAGACAATCCACTGTGGACTCTGTCAAAATCATCAAATTTGCGGACGATACCACAATTGTTGGCCTTGTTAGTGAGAATGATGAGCAGGCCTACCGCCAGGAGGTCGACAGAGTCTGCAATTGGTGTAGAGAGAATAGGCTGGTTCTCAACACAGCCAGAACTGTGGAGATGGAAATTGATTTCAGGAAGTATACCAGTAATCTCCCCCCCCCCCCCCCCCCCCGATGTACATCGAGGGCACCGAAGTCGCTACGGTCCCCAGCGTCCGCCTTCTGGGTACGACCCTCTCTGACGACCAGACCTGGAAGGCTAATACCACCGCAACTCAGAAGAAGGCTCAGAAAAGACTCTTCTTCCTTCGCCAACTAAAGAAGTTTGGTATGGCCCAAGAACTTCTGAGCTCCTTCTACTCTGCGACGATAGAGTCAGTTCTCTGCTCATCCATCCTGGTCTGGTTTGCTGGCTGCACCACCAGTGACAGATACAAACTTCAGAGGGTCATCAGCTCAGCGGAGAGGATAATCGGGAAACCTCTTCCCCCTCTAGATCTCATCTACAACACCAGGCTGCGTAACAGAGCAATGAAAATTGTGGGTGACCCCTCTCACCCTGGTCACAGTTTTTTCAGGCGACTCAAACTAGGTCGGAGGTTCCAGTCCATCCCTGCAAAAACCAGTAGGCGCATGCAGGGGCGTAGCAATAGGGGGTGCAGCGGTAGCGACCGCATCGGGGCCCTTGGGTCAGAGGGGCCCCAAGGGGCCCTCCCACAACTACAGTATTAGCTCCCTATTGGTCCTGTGCTCATAATAATCACTTCTATAGATACTTTTAATATTGGTAATCATTAACAAACTGTCCCCCCTCCCCTGCTTGCACCTCTGACACTGTAGTTGCCATTGGCAGGTTTTGGTGCGCCGTATCAATTGTTATGTATAGAGTGCTTGGGGGGCCCCATGTAAAACTTGCATCGGGGCCCACAGCTCCTTAGCTACGCCACTGGGCGCATGAACACCATTTTCCCCACTGCCATTAGACTCTTGAACTCTGCCCGTTCTACTGTCCCCCCCTGTAGTCGTCTTTAGTCTAACATCCGACCCCGGCTGCGGCTGCTTGTTATCTGCTTTGTTTAGGTCATGCCATTGTTATCTGCTGTCACACACTGCTGTCCCTGCTGGTCCCTACCACAAATGTGTATTCTCTGTCCTGTTGTATTAATCATGTTCTGTTGTACTACTCCTGTCTGTTGTTTTGACTCTTTCTTTGCCTATCAATGTGCTAAATCCAATTCCGGGCACGGCCCACCCGTGCTTGACGAAATAAAGAAATCCTGATTCTGATTCTTCTGTTTCTGATACAATGCTACAGTATAAAGGTGGCCATACACTGGCCCGATTTGCGGCAGTTTCGACAGCAGATTCGATCACTGGGATCGAATCTGCTGCCAATCGTTCGCGCAACACGCACCCGCCGATCCGATTTCCTCCCGAAATCGGATCGGTCCGTCGATCGCGCCGTGCGGGAAATTACCCTCGATCGCCCGCGGGTAGGGAGCGCGTCGCTAGCGGCGGCTGATCCGATCAGGTATACATTACCTGAGGCTGGCTCCCGGGCATCCCGTCCGTCACTGCTCCCGTCATGGCACCTCTGGCATCCTCGTATAACTTCCGCTGTCATGCCAGTGACAGCGGAAGTACAACTAGAGGGCGCTCTATTTGAACTTCCGCTGTCACTGGTGTGATAGCTTAAGTTCTATGCGGATGCCGGAGCCGGAGGTGCCACATGACGGGGACATCACGCCCGGGAGCCAGCCTCAGGTAATGTATACCGGCGGGGGGAGCGGCGGCAGCACCACCACAACAGATTGTGATCGGTTTCAGGCTGAAATCGATTCACAATCTGTTTGCAGGAAAGGCAGCCATACGATCCCTCTCTGATCAGATTCGATCAGATAGGGATCTGTCAGCTGGTCGATCTGATGGCACATCGACCAGTGTATGGCTGCCTTAACACTAGCAATCACACACAGTAGTTCATCGCCACCTAGTGAGGGAAAAGGAACAAACTGCTAAATCAATTATCAAAGTCAATATCCATGTACAGAACAGAGCCTTTTCAATGTAATGTGATGTTCTGGCGCCACCTGGTGGAAAGAGAGAAGTAGTACACATAGATGACCCCATCTGAATTCAAAAAAGACACTATAGAATATGAGTCTGTTCGGGAACATAAAGATATAAAAGAGCATATTTAACACTATAATGAATAAATGACCTTTATTCTCCCCTTATTAAGAATAAAAGCTATCAGAGCCAGAAAACTGCAGAGCTGTAAGCATAACATAAGCGGTGTGTAAATGAAGGTATCCTAAGAGACGCTATAAATGATTTTATAGCACAGAATAATCTCATTTCATCTCATCAGCATGGCTTTACTACAGACAAGTCCTGATGCTCAGCTTCTATGAAGTGGTGAGCGCACACGTAGCTCTTGGGAAACCTATAGATGTAGTGTACTTGGACTTTGCAAAGGCTTCTGACGCTGTTCCCCACAACAGCCTGATGCAGAAGCTGAGGATACCGGGACTAGGAGGAAATGTGTGTATGTGGATGGAGAACTGGATAAGGGATAGAAGGTAAAGAGTGGTGGTAAACGGGAAACATACTCAAACTGTTAGCAGTGGGGTTCAGTACTTGGTCCAATTCTTTTCAATCTACTTATTGATGGTCTAGTAGATGAAATACAGACTAGGGCTATCATCTTTGCAGACCACAAGCAATGGAAATTCCCCAAACTGAAGCAGACTCATGTGCCTTTAACATATCATTGGGGTATCCAGTTCACCACTGAATCTTTGTCTATGATGGAGGCGTATATTTACAATATAAAGAGCAGCTCTAAAGGTTATGGTGGTGCCAGGGCCGGAGCTACCATAGGAAAAAATGGGCAATTGCCCCAGGGCCCCAGAGCCTGTAGGGGCCCCCAAGTTGTCCCTCCCTCATCTTAACTGTTGCTTCCCAGGGACTCTGCAGAGTCTGTTAAGTTGGGAGGTGATTGGGGGAGGGTCAGCAGCCAGCTCAGGGGCCCAGGAGGGAAGTTTGGCTGTAACAAAGGGCCTCTAATGAAGATTAACAAGATGAATGCCTGCGTGTGATTGGCTGCTGTGTGCATGTGGCCGGCCACTGATTGGATGCTGTCAGTATTTAAACCTTGCTGTGACAATTGCATCTTGCCTGTGATAGCTTCTAGCTTGCTGGGTGTGCTGTTACCTGCTGTTTACCGTATTTTTCGCACCATAAGACACACTTTTTCTCCTCCAAAAATGAGAGGGGGGAAAGTCAGTGTGTCTTATGGTCCGAATGCTATATTTATTTTTGCTAATGCTATATATTATATTTTATAACGCCACTGCCTGTCATTCTCCCCCCACTAATCCCTGATGCAACACTGAAGTACAGGGAGGGCTGAGCATTACAGAGCAATGTTGTAAGCTCCGCTTGCGGCCCCTCCCTGAAGATTTAATCTGCTCGGTGGCGGCGCTGCTGCCGGTCTGTGTACAGAGACAGGAGCGGGCTATGTGTAGCAGCAAAGTGCACTATTGCCCGCATCGCTGTCTGCCGCCGAATCCCGAGAGAGGTCTGCCGCCGAATCCCAAGAGAGGTCTGCCTGCCGAATCCTAAGAGAGGTCTGCCGCCGAATCCCGAGAGAGGTCTGCCGCCGTATCCCGAGAGAGGTCTGCCGCCAAATCCTGAGAGAGGTCTGCTGCCGTATCCCGAGAGAGGTCTGCCGCCAAATCCCGAGAGAGGTCTGCCGCCGTATCCCGAGAGAGGTCTGCCGCCGTATCCTAAAAGAGGTCTGCCGCCAAATCCTGAGAGAGGTCTTCTGCCGAATCCCGAGAGAGGTCTGCCACTGAATCCCGAGAGAGGTCTTCCGCCGCATCCCGAGAGAGGTCTGCCGCCAAATCCCGAGAGAGGTCTGCTGCAGTATCCCGAGAGAGGTCTGCCGCCAAATCCTGAGAGAGGTCTGCCGCCAAATCCTGAGAGAGATCTGCCGCCGTATCCCGAGAGAGGTCTGCCGCCCAATCCCGAGAGAGGTCTGCCGCCGAATCCCGAGAGAGGTCTGCCACCGAATCCCGAGAGAGGTCTGCCGCTGTATCCCGAGAGAGGTTTGCCGCCAAATCCTGAGAGAGGTCTGCCGCCAAATCCCGAGAGAGGTCTGCCGCTGTATCCCGAGAGAGGTCTGCCGCCGAATCCCGAGAGAGGTCTGCTGCAGTATCCCGAGAGAGGTCTGCCGCCAAATCCCGAGAGAGGTCTGCTGCAGTATCCCGAGAGAGGTCTGCCGCCAAATCCCGAGAGAGGTCTGCCGCCGTATCCCGAGAGAGGTCTGCCGCCCAATCCCGATAGAGGTCTGCCGCCGAATCCCGAGAGAGGTCTGCCGCCGAATCCCGAGAGAGGTCTGCCGCCGAATCCCGAGAGAGGTCTGCCGCCGTATCCCGAGAGAGGTCTGCCGCCCAATCCCGAGAGAGGTCTGCCGCCCAATCCCGAGAGAGGTCTGCCACCGAATCCTGAGAGAGGTCTGCCGCCAAATCCTGAGAGAGATCTGCCGCCGTATCCCGAGAGAGGTCTGCCGCCAAATCCCGAGAGAGGTCTGCCACCGAATCCCGAGAGAGGTCTGCCGCTGTATCCCGAGAGAGGTCTGCCGCCAAATCCTGAGAGAGGTCTGCCGCCAAATCCTGAGAGAGGTCTGTCGCCATATCCCGAGAGAGGTCTACCGCTGAATCCCGAGAGAGGTCTGCCGCCGTATCCCGAGAGAGGTCTGCTGCAGTATCCCGAGAGAGGTCTGCTGCCGAATCCCGAGAGAGGTCTGCCGCCGTATCCCGAGAGAGGTCTGCCGCCGAATCCCGAGAGAGGTCTCCCGCCGAATCCCGAGAGAGGTCTCCCGCCGTTTCCCGAGAGAGGTCTGCTGCAGTATCCCGAGAGAGGTCTGCCGCCGTATCCCGAGAGAGGTCTGCCGCCGTATCCCGAGAGAGGTCTGCCGCCAAATCCCGAGAGAGGTCTGCCGCCAAATCCCGAGAGAGGTCTGCCGATGTATCCCGAGAGAGGTCTGCCGCCGTATCCCGAGAGAGGTCTGCCGCCAAATTCCGAGAGAAGTCTGCCGTCGTATCCCGAGAGAGGTCTGCCGCCGAATCCCGAGAGAGGTATGCCACCGAATCCTGAGAGAGGTCTGCCGCCGTATCCCGAGAAAGGTCTGCTGCCGTATCCCGAGAGAGGTCTACCGCCAAATCCCGAGAGAGGTCTGCTGCCGTATCCCGAGAGAGGTCTGCCGCCGTATCCCGAGAGAGGTCTGCCGCCGAGAGAGGTCTGCCGCCGAGAGAGGATTTGAAGCAGCGTGTAGTGCTAACACGCTGTGACTTACCTGCTGGAGGATGCCTGGTTTGATGGCAGTGGGTGGTGCCCAGCTGAGCCGAAGCTCAGAAGTGCACGGCTGGGGGGTCCTCGGGCAGCAGCTGTAATAATTCAGTGTGTGGGCTAGAAGATGGAGGACCTCATAGACCACGTGGACGATGGAGCAGCTGCCAGAAAGTGATGATGCGGCTGTTCACACCAGACTGCTGGCCTCTGAAGCGCTGCCTCTTCACCCTCCTGCACCCCTGATAGGATGCCGGTGCACCGGTCTGCCTCATCAACAATGGTGACCTCCAGCTCTGAGCATGGTGCCCAGGAGCTCCCACCACACTGCAACCTGCACGATTGACAGGCTCCCGGCAATGGAGAGAGAGGGCCGCAGATGCATACTTCTCCATGCTTCTCCCAGCAAGGAATTGTGGTCACACTAAGGAAGGATCATGAGTCCGACAGCACCAGGGGCTCAAGAAGCGTAAGTGATGAAATCCAAGACCATACTGTAACTGGTGTCGTTGGAAAGAAATTACTATAAGGGGGGTAATTGCTGTAACTGGGGTGTGGGACAGGGGTTCACTATTACTGGTGGGTATTGCTGTAACTGGGGTGGGGGGAAGGGGATTACTTTAACTGGGGGGGGGGGGGGTATTACTGTTACTGAGGGCAGCAACAGGGGGAGATTACTATAACTGTGGGGGAGTGTATTACTGTAACTGAGGGGGGATTACTGTAACTGGGGTAGAAGGAAGAGAATTACTTTAGTGGTGTATTATTGTAACTGGTGGGGTATTACTATGATTGGGGTGGGCCAGGGGACTACTGTAACTGGGGGGTATTACTGTAACTGGGGGGGGGGGGGTACTACAGTATTGGAGGGATAACGGAGGCAGTTTGTGTAGAGAAGCTCCACAAGACACCCCTGCACCATGGATGCACCAGGTTTAGTATATTTTTTCCCTGTTTTTGTTCTATAAACCTAGGTGTGTCTTATGGTCCGGAGCGTCTTATGGTCCGAAAAATACGGTATATTGGATTATCTGGACTTTGATCTCGGCTTTGATTACTGGACCTCCCTTGTCTGCTGCCTGAACTGACCTCTTGCCTGGAATATCGTGACGACCCTTGCTGCCTGGTTTGATTTCGGAAACATTCTTTGACTACTCTCTGCCTTGCCCTCCGGTACTGCGATATCTCTGACTACCCGTGTATGACCCTGGACTGTTGCTGCACTTTGTTATTCTGTTTCCTTGTTTGGGCTGGAAGTTTATTTGCTCACCCTGCATTCATCTCCAATACCTTGCACACTAAAGGCCTGGCTGTAACCGAAGTCGGGGAGGCGCCACATAGGGTGAAGCGTGTGGAGGTAGATTGGGGCATTGGAGCTGATTCGTGAGTAGATATCCCTACAGGCCTGACATTGTGTGTGTATAGTGTGTATAGTGTGTGTGGTGTGTGTGTGTGTACAGTGTGTATGTGTGTACAGTGTGTGT